>NW_017190037.1:0-16879 GCF_001704415.2 Capra hircus
ATTTCCAGGCAAGAGTACTGGAGTGGGGTGCCATTGCCTTCTCCAACAGTGCTTTAGGACCCAGGAAACTATGTGGCCAAGTGCATGACTATGTGGTTTTGGTGGCTATTCTCTGAGCTCTGTAGCTGGAGAAAGATCTCAGAAATTATGCAGATTATTTTTATGTGTGTACAAGCAGCTGTCACTTTTAACTCTTTTATCCACAACCTAATCTTGAATCTCAAGTTCAGTACAAGGAATGTTCAACCACATAGCTAGAAGCAAATGGAACAGGCTGGGGGTAAGCCTAAAGATTAATACATGTCTGAGTTGATGAATGTTAGCAATTACCTTATCCAGTCTCCAAATCCTCTGAAGATGTGTGGCATCTCCAGATCATCGCAGAGCCAGGCCCCTCCCAGCACACCCCGTCACTCATCCTTCAACCATCCATTCAACAGTGACCGAGAATCAATGTGTCAGGAGCCAGGAAAGAACCACAAGCAAGACACAGCCCTGCTCTCCCAGAGTTTTCCGTCCAGCAGGAGATTACATAAGAACTGGCAATCTGATGAATGTGACAGAGGGGGAATGCAGGTGCTCGGGGAGCTGGTGGATGGGTTAGGGAAGACTCCCCTGAACAAGGAGTACTGAACATGGAGATAAAATGGTGGGGAGCTGGTGGAACAAGGGGTAGGGAGAGGAGCTCCCAGGCAGGAGGAGCGGCATATATAAAGCCTTGACTCAGGGGGAAACGTACGGTACCAGGCACTCAAAGAAGCCAGGATGGCAGGGAGATTAGCGTGAGGAGAAACACAAGGGTCATTCATGGAAGGTCCTGGAATCGTGGGTCTGGTGGTAGTGAGAAATTACTGAAATTTTTAAGGAGGATTTGGGTGTTTTTAATTTTTTTAGTTGCGTTTTCTGCTGTAGGAAGCATAGGTTGGAAGGAATGCAGAGAGTCCTTCTGGGGGCAGGGGGCAGGCAGAGATGGAAAATTGGACAAATCAAGGCAGAAAAGGCTGGGAGATTCCATTAAGGGGTGACATTTGAGACAGAAAGTAGAGTAAACATCACTCTGAGAACTCGATTCAGCTTGACCATTCTCCTGAGAGGTTTTCCTGGTGGCTCAGATGGTAAAGAATCCACCTGCCAATGAAGGAGACCCCAGTTCGATCCCTGGGTTGGGAAGATCTCCTGGAGGAGGGCCTGGCAACCCACTCCAGTATTATTCTTGCCAGGAGAATCCCAGGAACAGAAGAGCCTGCAGGGCTACAGTCCATGGGGTCACAAAGAGACACAACTTAGCAGCTGGAGTAGCAACTGAGTACACAGGCGCAGTGTTCATGCTGGTGAGATTTCTGAGAGCGATGTAACCAGCTGGACATCTACCCGCAGGAGGTTTGTTCCAAAGAACAAAATGCACAATGTAATGTGAACTAAATTCACAGTAATTTGTAATGTGAACAAAATTCACAATGTTTCTAAAGTATAGTTCTCAGCATATGTGTTAAAAACAAACAAATAAACAAAAAGCCCTACCATATTTCTACAGTGGAGGTGGGCAAACTTCTATAAAGATCCAGAGAGTAAATATTTTAGCTTTGCCACATGACATCTGTTGGATCCACTCAGCTCAGTCATTGTATCCAAGAAGCACCACAGATAAGAAGTACATGAAGAGCCTGTTTCAAGAAAACATTACTTATAGACAATGAAATCTGGATGAATATGAGTATAATGAATATAATTTTCATGCTGCAAATACTATCTTTAAGAATTATTTTCAACCATTTAAAGGTATAAAAAACCATTTTTAGCTTTCAGGCCCTACCAGCACAATCTGGGAGTGGAATTTGGTCCATGGGATGTAAGATGCAATGGCCTATTCTATCCATTTATAGTGGACGCTCCCACCCATAGAGACCACTATTCCAAAACAGAGTGATTGAGCTATGTGCTGTAACTGTGAAACCTATACTCAGAAAACAAAACCCAAATTACCAAAAGCTGCCTGAGTTGTGAGGGGTTCAAGTCCTCCCCCGCCCCAGGATACTCCGCCCCCCCGCCCCCCACCCCCGGCTCCCACTCATGTGTGGCCGCCTTGTTACTGCCAAAATCTCGCCTTTCTCTGCCCACCAATGCTCAATTAAAAAATACAGAGACGGAACTTAGGTAGAAGTAGACGGCTTTACTCCTCAGCTGGCCAAGGGGAGCACACAGCAGGCTAGCACCCCAGGAACAGGGCCCTGTCCCCTCCTGGGGGACCTGAGAGACTGTGTACAGCCTGGGTCTCCTGGGTCCGCCAGCCTGCCACCTGCCTCCCGAAATGCAAGCAGCTCTAAGAGGTGACTTGGCTACAAGAGGGTGCAGGGAGAGCACAAACGTGGTGCAGGATGGAAAGTACGCAGGATCAGGGACTCCTGGTTACAGACACACAGCTTAGAAACACCTCAAGTAAAACTAGGAGTGATTAACTCTTTGGCGACCGGCCACGTTTCTCGTCTAGTCTTCGCTGTTTACTTTCCTTGTTCTCAGCACAGGAAACACTGCATTTCTGTTTTTGCGGCAACAAGCTCGTCTGTACATCCTAGCCTCCAGCAGGGAGAGAAGCTGTCCTGTCCGGTACCCCCTTTCCTGCTGCGCGCTGGCGCCCATCGAGTTTTGAGCAGCAGTTACTTGCTGGGCACAGTTCCTCACCCATCAAGCCGTCAGTACCTACTGAGGCTCCCAGCGGGACAGAAGCCGCCTTTCCAGCCCCAGCCCTGGAGCTGGAGTCCAGCCCTGAGAGTCTGACTCTCTGATGGCTGAGGAGCAGCCGAGGTGGGCAGTATTCTGTGCTCCGCGCACCCACAGCGGGTCGGGCTCAGACCTGCCCTTCAGACTCACCGCCAACAGCGTGGGTGACGGTGGCGTTTCAAGTCACCAACCGTCTTATTTTGGCAGGAGAAAGAACGCCTTCTACAAAACCTTTATAAAGAACCTTTCTTCCGCCCAGGGTGGGAACTCTGGGTTCTTTCACACCAGAGACATGGATCAAAGAAGCGGCGCGCCTGCAGTTGACCCCAAGTCGTAGTTTCGGGGCCGCCCCTGCGCTCGGCGGGCAGACGGCGAAGCCGCCCCGCTTGGTGTGCCCCGGCCCTCGGGCTGCAGCTGGGGCGGCCGGCGGAGCCAGAAGCCCGGAGGCCCCGTGTCCGCGTCCGACGGCGCCTCCAGCGGCCGCATCTCCCTGGCTGGGGCTGCCGCTCGGCCGGCCGCTCCGGAAAGCCGCGCCCGCGGGGCAGGCGACGCGCACGGAGGGCCCGGGGCCGGGCGGGATCTGGGGTCCCGTCCCCGCAGGAGCTCCGGGCCCCTGGCCGCCGCTGGAACCCGGGAGCCGGGGGCGCCCCGAGAAGCCGGGAGGCGGCGAGGAGAGAGCGGGGCGGTCTCCGTGCCCCAGAGACGGTTCCGATCCCCCGCGGGCGGGAGATGCGGAGGACCCGGGGATCCCGCCGGCGACACAGCGGATCCTTCGCCAGGCTCAGGGCTTCCGACCAACCGGGCTCGGCCCCGCGGGGAGAAACTGCACCCGCTCCCCGTACGCGGCCACCGACAAGGCCGCTCATCCCCGCTCGCTCGCTTCCCGGAGCCCGAACCTGGGCCTCCGGCCGCTGGGGGAACTGGGACCGGAAGACCGGGAGAAGGGGCGCGCGGCACACCCGAGCTCGGTCGCGAGGCCCAGGGCTCAGACGTGCGGGCGCCTGGTCGCCTCTCCAGCAGAGGACCGGATCGGGAAGCTCCGGGGCTGGGGATCGCCGACGGGCCGGGGCGGAAGGAGTCTCCCGGGGCTCCGGGCTCTGCAGCGCTGCTGCTTCTCAAGTGCTTCTTGATCTCAGCGGGCCGATCCGCCCTCTGCAGTCCTGCCACGCTGCTGTTAATACGCTGCGCTTTTGTGTTGAATGGACGCTGTAGACCAGGACATCACGGGGTGACTAGGAGTTAAAGAGTGGGGCCCTTGCACAAATCGGTGGTGAGAAGACTCGGCGTCTCAGGGACCCCCACACTCACAGCCGCATCCTGCCCACCCAGCTCCCACCCTGACGTCCGGGGCTCCTCCTGCCTGAGCCTGCAGAGGCCTCGCTGTCCCTTGGATTCCGAGCCTGTGTTCACCGGGACCTCTCCCGCCTCAGCCTGTCTGTGCAGACCGCACCCACCCTCCCCGACCTCATGCTTCAGGAAATGACGGCGACAGGTGTCACCCAAATGCAACCTGATCCTCGTTTCTCGCTGGTGAAAAATTAGGAAAGCATTCTTCTAGGCCTGTTTATTGTGACCCACATTATGACCCAACTGTTGTGTTATCTGTATGTCATATTTCAGTAGGTGATGATACTCTGAGCTGTTGTGAAGGGACCTTGCAATTGTTTAGAGTAATTTTCTCTCAAGTTGTGCAGAGAGAGTAGTGTGATCAACAGTTTCCCTCCCCCTAAAGACCTCCGGGTCCTAATCCCCAGAACCTGTGACTGTTAACTCACAGGGCAAAAGGGACTTGTGTGGGTGTGGTTCAAGAAAGGATCTACACCCGGAGGCCCTCGGGTCACTGGTGAGGGTGCAACGTAGTCCCAAGGGCCCTCAGAAGTCAGAGAGGGAGTCAGGAGGGTCACAGCTGGTGGAGGAGCCGTGAGGACGTGAGCCACCGCGGGGCTGAAGTGGCTGCTGGGCCCACAGGCGAGCAGTGCGGCGACCCCTAGGAAGAGCACCCCCAGGTCCTCCAGAAGGAGGGCAGCCCGCCGACACCTCAACCCCTAGGAAGAGCACCCCCAGGTCCTCCAGAAGGAGCACAGCCCACCGGCACCTCGATGTCCGCACAGCAAGATCCACATTGGGCTTCTCCAGATGGATGAGAAAGTGAACATGTGCTCATTTGTTATACCAGCAGTAAGAAATGAAAACAGGTAGGGAAATGTATCTTTTGTAAAGATACATGGGTCCCTACTGGTAGGAAGAATTTTTTTTTAATTTAAAATGTTTTCTTTAAAAAATGTATCTTTTTAAAAGAAACATGGACTCCCTACTGGTTGGAAGAATTTCATTGTATCAGGGAGTTAGAATGAAGAAAGGTAATTCGATAATATGTATCCTCTGAAACGCAATTCAGAAGGCACTCTCTGAGAAAGAGGGAAGGGAGGATGTGGGTAGATAAGAAAGGCCCTCCCTGGGGGCAGGAAGGGACTGCAGGCAGAGGAGCCTCAGGGAAACAGCTGGGAGGGCCGTGTGCTCGTGATCTTACTCAGATCTGGAGATGCTCTGGAGACAGCTGAGCTGAGAGAGGGTGATGCACAAGGGGGTCCTGGGGCCTTGCACCTGCAGCTTCACCACCAGATGAGCGCCGTCCCTCAAAGATGAGCATCCAGAACCGGGGGGGGGGGTGGTCACCACTGGAGGAAAAGTGTAACCAGGAAAAAACAAATGACCTTATATCACAACGTGCCCCATGTAAACTCAGCTCTGCATCTTTCTCTTTCTTCTGATGCCTAGCTGAGTGTGACAGCAATGTGTTATCAAATGCAGAGGTAAGAAGCCAGTCATTCTCAGTGCACAAGCCTGAAGCAAACTGTGCTTGTGTGAGCAGGGCGAACACGAGCTGGCTCTGAGTCACACAAACATGCACATCCTATCGCTACCCCTCTCTACTTGTGTGATTTTGGACAGGACACCTAATGTCTTTAATCACCTGTTTCTTTACTTCTGGAGTAGAAATGACAATCCTATTGCTCATAGAGCTGTGTGAAAAATTACATGAGATAAGACATGCGTTGGCACTTCTATGAGGGTAGCGCAGTTCAGTTCAGTCATGCAGTCAGGTCCAACTCTCTGTGACCCCATGGGCAACAGGCCTCCTTGTCCATCACCCACTCCTGGAGTTCACTTAAACTCATGTCCATCGAATCGGTGATACCATCCAACCATCTCATCTTCTGTCGTCCCCTTCTCCTTCTGTCTTCAATCTTTCCCAGCATCAGGGTCTTTTCCAGTGAGTCAGTTCTTCACATCTTGAGGGTAGCTAGTATAGTGAGGGTAGCTAGCAATCCCCCCAAACCCCAGGGAATGACTCGTGATACTGAGCGCAGGGTGACCATGCTTAGCATCCTCTGGATTCTGGTCCTGCTTTGGATTCTTTCCATCCACCTGGTCTGTTTCTACTTTGCATCCCCCTTGGTTCAGACCTCATTACTCTCAACTTTAAAAATTTACTTTTCACTCTACAAGGTTGGAGGAGCTGGTGAGAAGCAGCCTTTCTCTGTGCCCACTCTGAGCCCTCTGAGTTCAGCAAACAAGGTTCTGAGGCAGCTGACAAAGCTCACACTCTGGTACTTTTAGAAACCGAGTCAGATTACAAGATTGAGAGTGACCAGGATTCAAATGCAGGTGAGTCTGGTCCCTGGGTCTCAGGCCCACAGGGGCCGCTTCCCACTCTTCTCAGACCCACGGGGGCCGCTTTCCACTCTGCTCAGACCCACGGGGGGCCGCTTCCCACTCTGCTCAGACCCACGGGGGGTCCGCTTCCCTCTCTGCCTAGGTCGCCTCGGGGGTCTGCTTCCCCTTCGACTCAGGTCGCCTGGTGGGGGGGTCTGCTTCCCTCTCTACTCAGATCCCTCATCAGCTGCTTTCATGTCTCTTTGACGTGACTTTATAGATTTCCTGGGCTTCCCTGGAGGCTCAGCTGTAATAAATCTGCCTGCAGTGCTGGAGATATGGGTTCCATCCCTGAGTCGGGAAGATCCCCCGGCAAAGGAAATGGCAACCCACTCCACTATTCTTGCCTGCGAAACCCATGGACAGAGGAGCCTGGTGGGCTACAGTCGATGGGTTAACAAAGAGTCAGACACGACTTAGTGATGAAACCACCACCACATTATTATCAAAGCCATCTGTATTTTATTGTAGCAAACTTTGAAAAATATTGATAACTAGAAAAGAACACATTTAAATTTATTTGTATACAATTCAGAAAATCTACCTATCAGAGATGATCTAGCTTCATATTTTGGTTTATTTCCTTTCCAATTTAAACATTTCCATGGTGTGAAAGTTGCTATACTTTGTTTAACCAAATCCTTAAGCTGAGAATAAAGATTATTTCTCATTTTACAGTACATGTTCTAATAGTCAAAATATTTACCTAATTACTTGGTATAAATTCCCAGGAGTGAGACATAAAATTTCCATACCAAGCATAAGTCATTTTTACCGCTCTTTGATCTGTATGTACCATCAAAGGACCAAACAAGAAGGAATGTTGAATACTTAGATCTGCCAAGGATGATGGCTACAATCTTTGTTAAATGTGTATGGTATTCTTTTATGAGGCACTTGTCTCTTAATAGAAGACAAAATAATATCTCAGCCTTAATTTGTTGAGGGAAGTTGATGCTTTTTTTTTCTGTCTTCCAACAAGCATTTGTATTTCTTTAATGAGCATTTCAGTTTATGGATCTTGCCAAACTTTTTGCTAGATTGCTTGGTTTATTACACACTTCTAGGAGCTATGTGTTGGCAATGTCAGACTTTTGTGAAGTGTATTATAGTTTTGAGTTTGTAACTTTCCATTTCCTCTTTGACATGTAAGTGTTTGGCGATGTTGTAGCAAAGCCCACGAAGACGTTCCTGCGTGCTCTGGCTTTCAATGTAACGCTTATTTATTAGTGTGCTGGGGCTGCCATGACAAAATAGCGCATCCCCAGAAGCTTGAAGGGCAGACATTTGTTTTCTTGCAGCTCCAGAGGCTGGACATCCAAGACCATAGTTTGCTTGGGGTTGATTCACCCAAGGACTTGCTCACTTGCAGACAACGCCTTTCTCTGGGTCTCACTTGCCCTTCCCCTGTGTGCACCCATTCCTGGGGTTTCTTTCTATGTTCAGTTTCCTTTTCTTACATGGACAAGAGTCATACTCGATTAGGGCACAACTTAAAGGCCTCCATTTATTTATCTCTTTAGAAACTAAGTCTGCAGATACAGTCACATTCTGAGTCCCTGCAAGTTAGAACGTCAACACATCTACTTGGGGGGACACAATCCAGTCCATCAGAGTTTATCAAGGTCTTCCCCATCTCAAGATTGCATGTATATTTACACTTTATTCTTAAGGTTTATGGTATCAAATTTTATATTAAATGCCACTTGGAATTTATTTTGATATGTGGCACAAATCTTACTGAGAAGTAGATTATACAAAGAAAAGCTTGTAGGTAATATAAGCGCATAATTTGCAGAATATTAAAAGCAAATTCTCATGTTCTCAGCACCCACTCTCATTTTAAAAGATTCTAATTTTTCTGTATATCTCAATTCCATGTCATTCCCTGCCTTTTATTTGAGATTTGCACGTGCATACGAGTTCCTAAAGAGTACACAGGCTTTCCGTCTTTTGTCCCTTTATGTAAGCAGAATCACAGTGATTATCCTTTTGTGACAAAGTATTTCTTTTGTGTGTGGTATCGGTTTCTGAGGTTCATTCATTCGTGTGCATCCATTGAATTACTTTACTGCTATATAGTAGTCCATACTTTAAACGTACCAAATCCATCCATTCTATTGTTGCTGGGTGTTGGAGCTGTTTGCAGTTCTTTGCTGTTAGGAATATCATTCACATGTATCTGCTTTATGAGCTGGATGGGAATTAATGAAACCTACGGTGTGCACTTGTCCAGCTGTGCTATGTTACAACAGTTGCCATTCCGATTAATAAGGAATGACAGCTTCTTCTGTTCCACATCCGGGCCAGGCTTTTCATAGTCACTCACGAATGTTTGCTCAAATGTGAGCTGTGAGATGGTGTTTTGTTGAAATTTTAACTCGTATTTAATTTATCACAAATGAAATTGATCACATTTTAAATGTTCATTGGACTTCCATGTTTCACCTTCCATGCAATGCCTGTTAACGTGTTTTTGACATCTACCTTAAAAAAATATTGATTGGTGAAAGATCTTCACCCTTGTTGCGCATTCACTCCCACTCCCTGGCTTCTGCTTTCCTCATTTTGTGATGTCTTTTGATGAGCGGCAGTTGTTACTTGTAACACGATCATATTTATCCATCTTTTGCTTACCCATTTGTTTGGCTTTTTAAAGAAGTTCTTCATTCCCCCAGACATCATAATAGCATTCTGTTAGGTATGCTCCAAAAGGTTTCATGATTTTTGTCTTTCACAGTTAATGTCTATTAATACCTTCAATTTAAGTTTCAACTTACCTGCAGTTTATATTCATGCCTTGTCTCTGAAGAAAAACAGCTTTTTTTCCAGCAAAGCCTGTGGAGAGAAGATACCACCTTATCCTCTCCCCTCATCTCCCTTCACCCACAGCCCCATCCCTAGAGGCTGTCAGAGATGCAAGAAATAAGAGAGAGCGAGAGGGCAGGACAGGGCAGGAAGAGAAGGATGGAGCTGATGCCTTCCGTGTGTGCTGTGGGTTCTCTCCCCCAGGAGGGAGTGTTTAAGTAAAGGCCTGAAGCCGGTGGAGGAATGAGCTGTCTGTCGCTGGAAGAGAAGCGTGTTTCAGGGAAATCAGAGAGAAGGGAAATGCTCTTTGACTGGAAGGGGCATGGGGATTTCAAAGAACAGCCCAGGATGCCATGTGGTCCAAGCACCTGAGAGGAGAATGCGGGGAATGAGGTTCATTTTCACAAACGTTCCTGTTCTTCACACTAGCTGCCTCCATCTCCAGGTTAAAAAAAGTCCCACTTTTAAAGACTCACCTGAACCTCCTCTCCCCATGGGACTGTCAGGGCTTCTAGAGTCCTGGGCAGGGCGAGTGGACTCTCCACTGCCCTGTGACGGGGGGTGCTTTCTGTTTTACCAGCAGAGAATGAGCTTCTCAAAGAGAGATTTTGTTCTTTATCACTAGTGATAAAAATGTCCTGTAAATATTGGATGAATTTACAACTGAATCCAAGAAGGAAGGATGCTAACTTTTCTTCCATCTTCACCTTGGCCCGTTAGAAACTGGGTACAGTAGGAACCCTGGGCTTCTGTTAAAAAGAATCTAGTAACTATCAGGTCAGTCTTTAACCTTGTAGGTAGGTCCCAGGAATGAGACTCAGGCCAAAGCTTCCCGCCCTCCCCCTCACTGAGAGTTGGTGACCGGTCAGCCCTTCTCTCTGTGCTCTGCCCAGTGGGTGTCAAGGTCCGCAGGCTCCATGGGCTGATCTTCCACCTGGCTTGGCTCTCCTTGGCCATCCCAGATTCCCAAGTGCCCGCCGGGTTCAGGGACCAAGAAGCTGGTGTCATTACCTGCTGGTGTCATCACAGCCCTGGGACCCAAGCTGAACCACGTTTGCTTCTGGTGACAAGGGCGCCCGCCTGTCCCTGAACAGAGGGGCTGGCCATGCTGCCCTGGTCAGCTTCCCGCACGGACAGCCTCCTGTCGTTTCTCCTTGACTCGGCCTGTCCCTTTGCCTTATCGGGACGCCCTGCCTGTCACAGACACTGCTGTTCCTCACCCTGAATGGGGAAGCAGGTAAGTCCTTATGACCCTGAGAATCCCAGGGTGGTGAGTTGTGTGGCCAGCCCTGGCCTTAGCACCCCAGGATGATCAGCGGCCTAGCCCACAATGAATGCAGTCGATTCATTCTGCCTGAGAGAGAGGACAAAAGGGTGGGTCCTGAAGGTATTTACTGAGTCAGGCATGCTGAGATCTGGCCTGGTTTTCCTGATGGGGAGTCTGAATCATCATTGAAAGACGGTAGCCTTCCCCAGCAGTCTGGGGGCTCAGGAAGCCCAGCCAGCCTGCGGGCCCTCTGCTACCCCCAAGTTAGCCCGGCAGACAGCTGCTCCGGGGTCCACGGGCTGCTCTTCTCCTGGGGTTTTCTGGTGGTTTTAGTCCATTGTTACCCTCACATCTCCTTGGACTATTCAGCAGAAGTGATGTGTGCCTTTTCCCTGAGATGCTGAACACAGTGGACATTCCTCCTTTTCTGTGACTGGAGTTTTGTGAGCATCCTAAATAGCCAACAGAATCAGGTGCAAAGTGTCAGAAGAAGCATGTGTGAAAAAGGTCCCCAACCAGGAGAACAGGCGTGTCGTCAGGCGAGCCCAGTGTGATGGAAGCTAGGGCAGAGGTGGTGATGGGCAAGGAGGAGTAATGAGGGCTTATTTACTTTTCCTAACTTTAAAAAATATTAAGTTTTTATAGACTATATTTGAACATTTTGGTAGCTACAAAACAGATGTATAAAATTTTCTCACTACCTTCTTCACAATAACTCAGTTTCTCTCTGTGTTCTTAAACTTTGTTCAAATTTGAAAATTGAATGCAATGTGTGTCGATTCTTATTTCTTAGTGCTGAGTGTGCGTTGAGGAGAAAGGGTAGAGTGGGCCCAATAGAGCGCAGGGCGCTGGAGAGCAAACTACAGACTAGGGCGCTCCAAGCCCGCACTCTCCACAGTGAAATCAGTAAAACCACCAGGGTCTGTCAGCGCAGGGGACCCGAGAAGTAGCAACAATGATCTCTTTTCTGCTCCCACCATTGCCAGCCCTAGCAGGGGTCCAGAGTGGCTCCTGGGGTATGTGTGTGCACGTGTTTGTGTGTGTGTACGTGTTTGTGTGTGTGTGTGCCTGTATGTGTGTGTGTGTGCACGCATGTGTGTGTATATGTGTGTGTGTGTGCGTGTGTGTGCGTGTGTGTGTATGCCTCGTATTTCTTCCTGCCACAGAAGTGAGTCTGGATGCTTCAAGTAAGCAGTGGCCATGCCACACAAACAGCGCGGTGAACAGGGTAGTGTCCTTGGGAGCTGAGTGTGCACAGAGTTTGTATAATGGGTCCAGGGGCAAACTTCCGGTTGTTCCCGTGGTTCACAGCTGTTTTGTGAGGGGAATGGTCTTCCCCTGGGATATCAGCTCAAAGCTGATGGAGGGAAGGACTACACAGGCGTGTGTTAGAGCCGGCAGCTCTGGGCACGCATGATTGGGCAAGCCAAGTGAACGGCTCGAGGCTCCTGACCTGAAGGAAGAGACTGCGGACACAGGGATCCCAGGCCTGCAGAGTCAGAGCTCTGATTGGCCGCAGGGGCTCTGGGTGTTGGTGGAGCAGAGAGGTGGAGGGGCTGAGATGCCAGCTGCCTGTCCCAAGACTAGAGGAGGAGGGGGCAGGAAAGCACGTCGTGTGGCCCATCTTTGTTTCTGCACGTCTTTCTGTCCAGACACCAGGCTATAGGGAAGACTTGATTCTTGCTTGTTAGAACCGCTTTAGCTATTCTAATTCTTTATTCTTCCACTGCATTTTTAAAAAAGGTAAATGTGTGTATATATGCACCGCTGGAAGTGCTAGAACTTTGTTTTCATTTAGCGGTTTGCCATAGATACCTTTCCAATACCTATAGATCTAACTCATTTAAATAACAGCAATAAACCAAAAAGCAAATTGATAGTTGTGTTATGTAAAAGCAGGGGTCCCTTGCCATGCTTTCTAATATTCTGTTATTAAGTAATGCTGATGTCAACATTGTTGTTATACGTGTAGTTGCACACCTGTTTCTGTACACCCATTTCTTGTCAGCTGGCTTTGCTTGCTAAAGACTAAAAGACCAATCACGTAGTCAAATTTTCAGTCCTTTCCTTTATGGCTTCTGAGCCTTGGGTTTTATTCTTCAGCAGCATCGCGACTCTGAAATTACAGAATGAAATGTCTCCCGCGCTCTCTCTCTTTGTGTTACCGTCACTGTTTCAGCCTGCAGTTCACACAGCCCAGCCCCCTGTAGAATCTCCCTTACTCAGGTTGGGCTGGGCCTTGCAATCTCGCGGGGAGGGCCTCTCCGCCGCGGCCTCCCGCTCTCCGCCCGCCCTGGGCCGCTCCGCGCCGTGCTGTCCCGAGCGGGGAGCCCCCTCCGAGGCACAGGCCCCCGGCGAGCTCGGGCGTTCGGGCGGTAGGCGCCACTGCGGCCTGCCGGCGACGGCGCCTCGTCCCGGGGACGCTCGAACCGGTTGTCGTGCGCCCCCGGCGGCCGCTTGCAGAGCGTTTCTTTCCTTCGGCGACCTTCACAAGGGCTGCGATATAGCAGGCATACGCGGAAGGGAGCTCCAGAGGCCCGCAGCACTGGCGGCGATATCTCCGGTGCTGCGGAGGCCTGGGCACGCCTGCTCCTGCTGAAGATTGGATCTGCCGGGTGTTGGGCGGCTGCCTGGGGCCGGTGCGGGCGGGTTTGGCTGCTCGCTCGGGTCGACCAGCATCTCCCGCGCCCATCCGTCCGCGGGGACTCAGAACGGGAAGAAAGAGGATCTTTTCCCGCCGGAGCGCTGGTGGCTCGGCGTCCAGACTCTTGGGTCACCGTTTAGGGCGTTTGTTTCCCTTCCTCGGTATCCCCGCTCCACACTCCGAGGTTTGGCCAGCCAGCACGTACCGTTCTCGGAGAGCTCGTTGGCGGGCCTGGACGCGTCCTGCTCCCGCTTGACTGGAGCGGGCAGGCTTGCGTGACGAGGCCGGCCCGTGTCTCCAGGAGCTGGGGAGCGGTTGAGACGTTTCTTCGGTCCCCGGGTACCGCCGGGCTATAGTTCGCGGCTGAGACTGACGGTGCCCACGCGGTGTCCTGGGCCACGTTGTTCAGTTTTTCCGTCTCAGCTGAGAGTTGCCTTGTATCCGTCGGCTGTCCTGGATCACGGCCCTCCCCCCTGGAGTGGGGACGGTTCGAACGCGCGGAACAAGGCGACGCTGGCTGCGCGCCCGGCTGGCACGCGGGCTGTCGCCGCCTGGGGCCCAGGTCCGCAACAGAGACGGGAGGCGGGGAAGCTGCCTCCCCGACGCCCACTGTCGTTTCTCCAGGCTCTGCGATCATACGAGGCCGGCTGTGTCTACACGGGGACCGCTTGTTGTCCCACCTTTTCCCTTTGCGGCCCTGGACCCCACACTCACGAATCCCCTCACCGCGCGTGTTAACAGGGAACGCAGCGAGCGAGTAAAAAGGGAGCCTCATGCGCGGCTCCAGTCCTGCCTGGGTTCGGCGGTCAGAAGTGCCAAACAAATGCTTGAGGCACAGAAAGCGTCCGCGGCCGTCACGTGGAGGGTCCTAAGGAAACGCGAGCCTGGCGCCCCTTTAGTGTCAGAAAAGCCTCGTGAACGGGAGGATGCGGGAGAGAAATGCAACCTCCAGCGCACTCGGAGGGAACGAGTGGTTGATGCTGTGCCTTCTGCGCCCTACGATCCGGATTTGTCGCGGTGGCGTTCATGCTGTGTAGTTGCAGCTGGGTGATCACCGCCGACAGGTCGACTAGATAGCCAGACAAACTTTGGTGCTTTTTGAATTTGCTATAATGCAGTTTAGTAGGGAGAAAGTAGGGGCAACCCACTCCAATACTCTTTCCTGGGAAAATCCCAGGGGCAGAGGAGCCTGATAGGCTGCAGTCCATAGGGTTGACTGACTTCACTTTCACTTTTCACTTTCATGGCATTGAAGAAGGAAGTAGGCAACCCATTCCAGTGTCCTTGCCTGCAGAATCCCAGGGACGGGGGACCTGGTGGGCTGCCGTCTATCCGGGTCACACAGAGTCGGACACGACTGAAGCGACTTAGCAGCAGTAGCAGGTTTTAGTAGGTGAAAGAAATCTATAATAATGAAAATTACTATTAGCGTTGTTACTCGACGTTACGGTAATTATTACTGTTGTCTGTAATTATGAAGTTTATCCACACAACAGCTGCTCAGTTGAAGATGACCAAAGAGGAGTTTCAGTATGTCTAAGTACTTTAAAACCACAGAAAACTACAACCCAGGAGGCCTGGCCCCCATTCCCCGCCAGCAGCCATCTGGGAATCCAGACCCCCAATCTCCGCTGCCATAGGCCTCAAGGTCCAGTTTCGGTCAGTGGCTTTGCTCCCGTATCCTTTCCAATTGGAAACATGGGGGGGAACATGCTCCTCTAAGCAATCCCAGGGGCGCCTCTCTTCCCCGCAGCCGGCCTCCAGCTTCCCTACATCACTAGCTCTGAGCAGGACGTGCCTTCCTGGTTTTCTACCACTCCTCTGCGTACCCCCTCAGCCTAATGCAAGTGGTGCCGGCTGACCCCTTGCAACCCAGATAGTAGCCCGGAAATGCACTTCCTGATCTGTATTTTAAGGTCTTTTATAAACATAACGGAAGCATAATATTGAGTGAGGAACACGTCTAAAATTAAGGCTTTCCTATTTATAGGGCTCTTTATAACTTTTCCATCCTAAAACTAAAGCTATTCAAGGAGGGGAGAGAGGCTCAAGAAGCAAGTGATATACAAATATAAACTACATATGTAAGTAATTATGGCTAATTTGGATTGTCGTATGGCAGAAACCAACAGAAAATGGAAAAACAATTTTTCCCGATGAAAAAATTTTTGAAAGAAATGATACTAAAGCTATTTGAATGCCTTTTTGTATGCAAAGACCTAGTTCCACATTACTCTTTTCAGTTTTTCAGCAGAATTCGAAAATTGGCGTGACAAGAGGTTTAGACATCTTTTAAAAATTGCGTTCTAGAAACATCTATTTATGTATGTGTGTACTGCTCACTAGCCTTCATTTAATTGCCATACTTTGAAAAAAATTTGTTCTGGAAGGAATTGTTTTATTTTTTGCTTTGAGACCAATATTTTATGTTTTGTGTTTTTATTCATTACGGAATCTGAGCTGTGTGTCCTCCGGTTGATACTCGAAGACTCAAAGGGATCATTCAGCAGCTGTGGAACTTTTTCTGTGAGTAGCTCCCTCCTTTCTGACGCCCTGCCACACAGATCACAGCCTCGGTGGCCTCCCAGCTCACCCTGTTCTCAATTCAGATTCTGCCAGAATGTTCATGGGCTCCTCTGCCTGCAGTTGCAGCATGAAGACCGCCTGAAGGCAGAGAGCGGCGGAGTCATCAGGTTGGTGTGTGTGCTCACCTTCACGCAAGGAACCTAGCCCTGGAACCCCACACTGCCTGCTGTTCAGGGTCTGAGAACAGTTTCCTATCTTGTTCAGCTTTCTAATTCCCAATGGTAGGTGAGCAAGTAGACACTGTTCCTCTTATCGTTGCAGGAAGGGGAACCCTCTCCAGGGCCCTAGAGTGGGCTCACACGTGCTGACAAAGCAAGAGACTTGGCTGGAGGGGCGCCCGGGAGGACAGCAGCAGGTGAGGAAGCCCCAGGGGCCTCTCCACCACGTGACCTGCAGTCTCAGGTTTTATGGTGATGGGGTTGGTTTCCAGGTTGTCTCTGGCCAAGCATTCTGACTCAGGGTTCGTTTCATGCATTTTGTTCAGCTTTCTAATTACCAGTTACTACTGCTGAGGAAGTCCATACACTCTTTGTATTTATTCGGAAGCAGAAATCGCATTTTATTTTAGGAGAAAATTATACTTTTGATGAAGAATTTAAAATCACCTAACCACCCGTGCTTGAAGGTGTCTTTTGTTTCATAGTCTTTGTTTTGCTCCTGAACATGTTAAAATAAAATGAAATATCAGGAGACACACTTAGATGGCTTTCCTCACCCCCTAGAAGAAGTTTATGCCAATAAATTGGGGGTAAGGTCTTATGAGTCTCTGAATTTGAGTCCTTCAGGTACTATCAAGTCACGAAGGCAGTTTTTGCTCCTGTTTCATAAGATCTGTTGGTGTAATAAGTCACGCTAAATTTCCCACAGCTTATACTGTGGAGAATTTTTTTTTCCTGAATCCCAGTGTCCATCTTCTTGCATATCAGTGTTCATCCCCATGTGGATGGCAAAAAGCATTATAATACTACATCATCCACCAGTGCCTGCTGTGCAGGAAAGTACGTCCTGAGGGAGGGCAGTTCCCCGGCATTGTCAAATAAATAAAAGCAACATGTAGCAAACACCGTGCTTAGTACACGCTATTTGTGTTTTCAGCTAGGGCATGGAGGAGAAATATACTTCCATGTTTGCTTACAGGG
>NW_017190038.1:0-16850 GCF_001704415.2 Capra hircus
ATCCCTTGGTAGTGAAGTCGATTCACATTAGTTATTAGGGCTTTCATGCACAGATCCACGGGGCATATACAGAACCATTCCTCCAACAAAACTGAAGAATGACTTTAAAATCGCAAACAAAACATGAGTATATGTGTTCACACACTTCATGGAGCAAGGGTTTCTTCGATCTGAAAACTGGCGTCGATGAAGGACTGTGTGAAGAATACTTCAAAGTCTATTTGGCAAACACAGCCTACGTTGGCTATATTTAGTCCTCAGATGAATGGAATGTCATGAGTACTGGGCGTTTCAAAGAAGCAGCCTGTGAAGCTCTGGACGCTTATTGGATGCGTGGTATACCACATTCACACGTTTCAGTAGCATTGGTGCAAAAACGATACACTTCTCAGGGGAAGCTTCTACATGGACTCTTGGGATCAGAGCTCTAACTCATACACACATACTTTTCCTTTGAAAATGATCCTGCATGATAAGCAAACAAAACACTGGATGAACACCTAGACGGTGAGCTCTGTACTAAATGATTTGAAAGCCAGTAGATGGAATGAGCTGATGAGGAAGACTACAAACGAGTCATCTTCTTCAACTTGGTCAAACTGCTCATAGTCATACAAGTGAATGAAAAGTGGAGCCTGTTGTCATTCAATCTGTTGAAAAGAAAGAGAATAATACAACAAATTAGCAAATCTTATTTTCTTCATAAACATTATATTATTTCTGCACAGCTTTCTTACTGGCATGAATAGAATATCTGCAATAATCACTTGTCACAGTGAAATGGATTCACATTCGATATCGATTCACATCTAGAATTGATGCCATAGCTGTTTGATACTATTGCTTGAGTGAATGCAACTTATGTGACTTCACAAACTACAAACACGACTAACATAATAGGTATTAAAAAACCTTGAGTGACATGAGCGTGAAGACTTAGTAGAGTTGCTCTCAAGAATCATGATACTATTCTCACTCCAGCCATAGGACTGGAATCTGTACATTAACACCCTGCAAAAGAAACGGGAAAGGATAGAATAATAATAAAGGAACTTCATAACTATATTCCTACTGTCAACATTCAACACTATGTTTTCTTTTCAACTGACTTTCATATTTGGTCTACTGTAACCTCTTCTGTGTTCATTTTATGCTAAACTTATTGCCAACAGTAAAATTACCATATGAGCTCTAATGAATTTTTTACTTGCAAAGCTAGTGATAGAACCAAAGGCCAATATCTACATCAAACAGGAGGAATGGAATGGAAACTGTAAACAATTTGATGGAATAGCATTTCCGTGCTCCTATTCAGTCAAACGGACATTCCAAAGGATGTGATTTTTCTGAAAGTTTATTTCGGAAACTTGGAAAGTGGATGACTGGCAAACAATAAAACGAATAATATATTGATACATAATACGAATAATATACAGTGGGTCATTCTTTTTTCTATTCTGCCACAGCTAACTGACTGGAAGTCAGTTGTCGTAACTACTACTAACAGAAGACCCTCACCGATGAGTGAAGATATATAGGAAAATCCATAATAGATCTAAAAACCGTCAAAGATAAAATGGTCATGAAAAAATACAGTGACAGTTTAGTTGGTATAAGAAACAGGATGATTATGAAAGCAAAGCCAACAATCATGGATAGGCCATGGAAGCCCGTGGCTGTCACGAGTGTTGACTTGTATCCTTCATCTGAGGTTGTTAAAAGTGGCGTGGTAAAATCCAGAGGTTTGCAGCAGTGGTAACCTCCTGAGCAGACTGAAATCCAAAGGGTTTCCAGAATATCCTGACGATTTCCATCTACTAGGCTGTGGTGAGCTCAAGCAATACATACTCCAGAGGACAGAAGACAGACGTCTACTGCACTTAGGGAGAAAGGGAATGTTGCTGCTCGGCCTAGTACAAGTGTAGAAGCAACACCTCGGTGATTCGATCTTTAAAGACTCCATACATATGAGAAAGACTGGTATGAATAATCCTTCAGAAGCGCCTTCTCAGACCTCCTCCCATCATAAGCACAAGCATAATGAAAACACTGAGTTTTCATGGGCTCACGCAAAATTAGACTCACTTATGACTTTGCTTTGAGAAGAGTTGAACTACTCATTGTTTAAGAGAAATGACCCTTTCTTCTCTGAAGACTTGTGAATCATTCATAGGGTGTGGTGAATAAACTACTTAAGGATCTAATCCATAAAAATGCGATAGGCTAAGCACAGAGATGTTTTTCTCCCTTTCTCAAAGGATGGAACATTTTGTATTTGCACTGACTTTATGTCTTGACTTCATGTACAATTAGATATTGATTTTTTTAGTTGACATACAATAGGACTAAAAATATTGATATAATACTGATAACTCATGTTGGTATGTGTGGTTGTCACATAGGATTCACAGGAGATTTAGATTCACAGTTGTCAACGTAAAGGATGAATGCTATTTAGCTTCTTCGTGACTCTAGACCACGAATGAAGAGTTTTCCTCAACATATTTCACTGAGGGAAATACAAGGATGATAGGCATAATACTATGCTTCGACTCACGGATATCGAAGCATTGTTCACAATACAGATCTGATTTTCGAAATCAGGGTTCTTTCAGTGTCCTTGAACAGCATTTGTTTTTCTGGATACAGAAGAAAAAACTCATGAGTATCAAACTGGTTCCCAGAAAACATGTGTATGAATTGTTATCTTCCTGAACCAGGGATCAAACCCACATCACTTCCACCTCCTGCACTGGTAGGCAGAGTATTTCTTTGATCAACTGCGCCACCTGGGAATCGACATACATTTCAAGGACCACTGCCATCAGCTTCTACTGTTCATGACCAAACTAGGAGAAACAACATTGGAAGAAGGACTCATAAGGGTACTCATAGGAAGTACTCATAAGTCAAGGAACCGTTCTACTGGGTCCTCTCGTTATTACTGGGACAAGTCAGTTCCTCCGATGATGATGGGTATAACTGAAAAATTATTACAAATGCATGGGATGCGATGTCTACATGATAAATGTGTTCCTCTTATACTATTGCTTCAGGGATGTCTACTTCCGCATGAACGACTGCACTACAAGGGATGCCTGCTATTCCAGCTCAAGCAACAGATAGTCAAGTGCAGATCATTGTCCTTTGTTGAAAATAATCAGCAGTTTGTCAACATAGGGAACATGCCGGAGGAACCCTTGGGATGGAACTCTAAAAACAGGTTGGGCCCTCTTTTTGCCAGGCCCTGCGATAAAATACAAATCAGAAAAAGAAAAATAGCATCGGTTTTGTCAGGACTTCCTCATCTTTTCTTTCTCGGTAGCAGGAAGCAGACATTGAGGCCAGAGGACTGCAGGATTTCATTGTGAACTAACGGTTGGGTGGGGTGGAGGCTCATCACTCTAGTAAGAATGTGGCTCACTAAAACGGAATTTCATTCACTTCATGGACATAGAGTTCTAGAATCCTTCATTAAGGAATTCAATAAGCTATATTTCCTTACACCTTCACAATCTCTTGGTTTACAAGAATGTCAATTGCTAGTCAGCACTTATACAATGAGTGTTACAGGTAGTATGAGTGTATAAATGATGACGAGCAATGACAGGAAGTTTATTTATTCTCTGTTTGAATTCTTGAGTTTTTATATAATTTTTTATAATATCCTTACAGATGTAAATATTTTAGTGACATGTATAAATACACGTTGAGTAGTGCTATGATAACTCATAGTGTTGCCACAATAAATATCATGGTTATTATGTGCTTTTCATATATTCCTTTGGAGATTCTCTTGCATTACACATCATCATAAGATATTTAATAGTTTCCTAAACTGTACAGTAGGTCCTTGTGGCTTCTTTTATATATGGTAATGTATTTGTTAATAATTCAAACAAAAACTGGTACACAAATATTCATAGTGACATTCACAATAGCTCAAAGGTAGAACTCATTCAAGTGTCCGTTGGTGGGAGACTGAATATGCAACGCAAGGTATATTCAGAAGCTTGAACGGTATTCCACCATACAAAAAAGTACATTAAATGGTGCTGCCACTCTGCAAGACATTACACAAATGACTCCAAAACGAACACGTGGAAGAAATACATAGTTCGATTCCAATTCATGCTATGTACCCAAAAGGATTGGGAAAGGGGGCTGAAAAAAATGGATACTCCTTCCGTCATACTCACAACAGCATGATTCACACTGGCAAACAAACAGAAGCAATCGAAGTGTCCATGGCAGCCAATTCCATAAACAAACTGTGGTATACACACAATGGAATCTGATTCGGCCCTTCAAAGTCAGTAATTCTGACAATGCGACAATGTGGACAAACCTTATGGTCATTAGATTAAGTGAAATAAACCAGACCAAAAAAAGACAAACGTTCTGTGATTCCGCTCATATGAGATATCCAAACAAGTCAAATCTGTCAGAAATAGCAGAAAGTGATTCCGACCGATCGAAAAGAGTTCATGTTTCATGGACCTCAGTTTCCCTTGGAAAAACTGACTTCCCATCATATCTCCAAAACCAATTAGACAAATAACTGGAAGCTATATCCAGTCAAATGAATGTAGACATAATGTTACAGTGTACACCAAACTCACTCAAACTTCTCAACAGACAAAAGGCAAAACTGTATCTGTGGCACCTCAGCTTAGCTTAAAACTGTATCTACGGTACCTCACTTCTGCTTATAAAATTTAACAACAACAACAACACACTAAAGGCTATCCAAAAAAGGATAGAAAACACATATAACATCAACTTTAAAAAATTAGAAATTGAAACGGTGAAAAACCTTATTCACAAAACTTAAACACAAGCCACAGGAAACTATATTTATAAAATAGATATCTGATAAAGGATTGTTCTCCAAATATACCAAAAAATCTAGAACAATCTCATAAAATATGTATACACCTAAACACCTGGCCTACAAAAATATAAAGATAGTAAATAAGCCTATCAAAAAGACTCAAAACCACATAGCATTAGGAAATGACAAACTAAAATAACAGTGAGGTAGCACTGCACACCTATTAGATCCAGTCAACTCAAGAAAAGGGGGTAGGGCACAGCTTCTCCGGTGGCTCAGTGGTAAAGAATCTGCCTGACAATGCAAGACACTCTAGTTCGATCCCTTACCCCAGAAGATCCCACAAGCCACAGAGAAACATAGCTGGATTTTTCCACAGCTAAACAAGGCTCACCTGTGACCTGAATCCTTCATGTCCAGCACTTACTAAACAGCTTTGAAAACATGTCCAGACAAAAAAGGATCGCATGATTATATACAACAGCTCGACTTGGAATCACTACAAACTTTCAAATATCAGGATGTCTTCAGTAGATGACAGTGTAAACAAATGGGGATACATGCAAAGTGAAGGGGAGCAAATGCTACCACAAAATATACCACCTCAGCATGAGGATTAGTTGGACCCAATTAACTTTTCTTTTTTTAGAGGACACATGATCATCTCTGAAACCCAAGTTCAAGACAGCTCTTCTGTGAGTCACATTTACCAGAGAAATCTCATTTCAAAGGAATCCTCTCTATATGCCAGATAGAAGGATGAGACACAGTCTTTTGAAACTCTTTTTTCTTTTCTATCGATAGGGAAAGCTAAGCCGTAAATCTGCACAGCCACCATACCCTTCCTTTCCTTTGGTTGTATTTTTTTAAATATTTGTTTCTGTTTTCATTTGGCTGCGCCAGGTCAACCTTCATTGAGGCAAGCCAGATATTTAGCTACAGCATGCAAATTCTCTGTTGTGGCATGGGAGATCTAGTTCTTGGATCAGGAAATGAACCTGGGCCTCCTTCTTTGGGAGTGTCCAGTCTCAGCCACTGGACCACCAGGAAGTGCCTGTTTTGTTTTCAGATGAAGATGGAATCTAAGGTGATATCTTGGGCCATTTCAGTCACTGACTCAGTTTCCTGAGTTTGTCCAAAGCACGCACAAGGTGCACATTATTAAACTGGTTTGCAAAACAAGAAAAGGTTGTCTGCTACAACACTGTATGCTTACAAATATCTAAATGGTAAATGGCATAGTATTGATTTTTCATTACTATGGGGGGAGAAAGAATGCAGGATTCATACATGTTACAACACGAATAAATATTCAAACCATCTTCAGTGAAAAAAAAATCCACATAGAAAAGGCCACCCAGAACCCTTATTCACCATGTCTGCTTTCAATCCATCAAGTTTGTCCAAATAACTGAAAATCTCAGTAACACTCTAAATAAAGAAAAAAGGATGAAGATGGAAACAAAAGATATATTCATACACTTGAACATTGCAAAGTGGAAGTGGGGCGGTGGATTACATTATAACGTAGATACCATATGATTTCCTGATTTTGGAGATTATGTGCTGGTTCTGCAGAAGGTACCCATTTTGGATAAAACACATAGAGTCTTTTAGATGATGTGGCAAATGCTAGCACTTGTTCCCATTGCTAGGCATTTTCTGTACATTTTAAATGACTGGAAAGTATACTAGGTTTCAAAACAACCATGTCAATACCACAAAAGAAATTTAGAGTAGACAGGCAGGAAGCTTTCTGATACAGGCCAAGACTTACCCAGACGAAGTTCAAGGGAAGCTGCGATGCTCACTGCCCTTGAAGGAGTCCACGTGGAATGAAGAAGTACTGTGGGAAGTCTCTTAGTAACCACCATGTCTTGGGTCCTCTGGATGACCTACTGCAGGAGAAACAGATGTTACAGATAAAACGTTCCACATCACTTCACAAAATGTTGTTAGACTACTTTCAGTAAAGCTGAATCATTTGGGATCAATTTACAATCATATAATAGACTACCATTTACAGTCCAAAAATCACTTGCATTTCTAGACACTCATAACAATCAGAAAAAAAAATTAAGAAACTCCCACTTAAAGAAAACATCTAGCAACAAACTTAATCAAGAACATAAAAGACCAGTAGTCAGAAAACTAGAAAGCACTGATAAAGAAACCAAAGAAAACACAAATACACAGAAAACTATTCCACGCTCATGCACTGGAACAATGAGGAATTAAAAGGTCCATTCCAACCAAAGTCATCAACAAATACACGGACTGCAATCACAAAATAACATTCAATGGCATTTTTCACAGAAATAGAAATATTCCTCATATTAGACTGCTACTGTTGACCAGGACCTTAAACGGCCAAAAAGACTCTGAGAAAGAGGAACACAGCTGGAGGCATCTTCCTATCCCTCTTCAAACTACATCACGGAGCTGTAGTGACCACCACAGTGAGGAACTGGCAGGAACACAGACACATGGACTCCAGGAGAGAATAGAGAGCCCAGAAACGAACCCACATGTACATGGTCAGTTCCTGAAAATCAAACCAGGAACGAGCGAAGAGGAAAGGACAGTCTTCTCAAGAAACAGTGACAGGAAAACGGCCACCTACACGGAAGAACATCAGTGTTCATCCTCTACATCATCTAACGCAAATCGAACTGAAAACCCACCGCTTTGCACACGGAGCTCTTTCCCCCTGAGTCCTCCGAGATGGACCTCCAGTCAGCCCTCAGCTGGACACAGGAAACGTCTACTCCGTCCTCATTTTTCGCTCTTGCAGCGCCTCCCTGCTGGTGGGCACTGAGGCAACCCTGCTCCTCTCAGCCTGGATGCAGCCCTGTTATCCAGAAGCCTGAGCCCTGATGGTCCTGAGGAGACAAAGCTCCCGCCAGCTGCTCACGGGGCAGAGCCTAAAGGCAAAGCGTCCTGCGCCCGCGGGTCAGAGGGGGCTTTGGCGCCCCCCTGCGGGCCACAGGAGAAGAGCGGGCAGCCCGGCGCTCACAGACCTCAGAGGGCTCACCCAGAAGCAGCTCTGCTGCGAGCACTCAGACTGGAAGCCCAAACTGAAATGGAGCAGAATAGCTCCATGACCCTCCGCAAAACATGGCTAAGGAACAATCAGAGCCTGTATGGAATGCAGCCATAAAAAGGAACACATGTGAGTTTGTTCTAATAAAGGGGAGGGAAGTCAGTCAAAGAGAGAAAAACATGGAATCTAGAAGGATGGTACTGACGAGTCTGTTCACAGAGCAGCAATGGAGGTGCAGACATAGAGAACAGACTTACCAGACTGAGGGTGGGGAACAAGAGGGAGAGGGTGAGATGAATGGAGAGAGCAGCATGGATGCAGGTACACCAACCTTTGTAAATAGACAACCAATGGGAATTTGCTGTATGATTCAGGGAACTCAAACTGGGGCTCAGTAGTAACCTAGAGAGGTGGGAATGCGTGCGAGGTGGGAGGGAGATTCCAGAGCAAGAGGACATAGGTACACCTATGGTCAATTCATGTGGATGTATGACAAATCAAACCAATATTGTAAAGCAATGATCAATCAACTAAAAAGAAATAACTGTTTAAAAAAATATGAACATACACACAAACTTTGCAACAAGGTAACTCCATTTTAAAAACTATTGAAATTTTAGAAAACTACAAACGTTCTACATGACCTTCGGTCTGGTGATCAGGTCTAACATACACAAAACAAGCCAACTTACCCAATTATGAATACAAATGAGTTAACACATTGCCTTTTATCATTTCATACATTTACCCTGTGGAGGACCTTACTCGAGAGAACCAAAAAGAAACTGCTAAATGAACCACGGACCACCCACCCTGGCCAGGCAACAGAGAAAAGAAAACACTTGCAGGAGTCATCTCACAACAGGAGGTCCTGGGAAGGAACAAGGAACGAACAAGCTACCACCAACCAGAATTCTGGAGAGGTCAGGAGATGGGAGGCTCCAGTTCAGAGGTCCTACCAACCTCCCAGGATGCACTTCGCTGGAATCCATCTCGGCTGAGTGATGCGTGTGCCCCCAAGAAGGATCCCAATTCAGAATGCCTGGCAAGAGACAAACCAGAAATGAACCCGATGACCATAAAACCTGAGAGTGTGAGCCACGTGACAGAGTGGTTCTCTCCGTTTCCCTCACCCTCCTGCCCTCCACCCCGGCAGCCCTTCCCAATGAAGCCTCTCGCTTGGACAGCACTCCTCTCCTCAGACAACTCATTGCCCAGTGTCAGACAAGAACTCACTCTCAAGCCCTGGAAGGGAACCCCCTTCCTTCATCAAAAGCAATATCCAGGAGAAAAGAGCTTCCAAAACGCTATCTTGCAGAGAAGGAAATCAGACAAGGCAATGGCAGCCCGCTCCAGTACCATTGCCTGGAGAATCCCACGGACAGAGGAGCCTGGTAGGCTGCAACCCCGGGGTCACTAAGAGTCGGACACGACTTCACTGAGTGACTTCACTTTCACTTTTCACTTTCATGTACTGGAGGAGGACATGGCAACCCACTCCAGTGTTCTTGCCTGGAGAATCCCAGGGACAGAGGAGCCTGGTAGGCTGCTGTCTATGGGGTCGCGCAGAGTCAGGCACGACTGAAGCGACGTGGCAGCAGCAGCAGAGAAGGAAATGGCACCACCTGCAGTACTCTGGTCTCAGAAATCCTAGGGACAGAGGAGCTTGGTGGGCTACAGTCCAAAAGCAGGGCATTTCTGACGGGAGGAAACAGTCCCAGGGAAGCTGAGCTGCTCACCAAAGGCCCCAGAGCTTTGGATAGCACACCAGAGCTGTGGCTGAGGATTCCCAGCTGCCATGCCTCTTGATCCTGGCCTCTTTCACTAGATACGTGTGTGGAAAACTAGAATCTCAAATATGCCCTGGTGGTTCCATAGTCAAGAATCCACCTGCCAGTGCTGGAGATGCATGTGCGATCCCTAGGATGGGAAGATGCCACATCCTATGGAGCCCGTGTGCCACAACTGCCGAGCCTGTGCTCTAGATCCTGGAAGCCACGATGCCGAGTTCACATGCCGCAGCCACTGAAGCCCGTGAGCCTGTGCCCCTCAACAAGAGGACACACTGCAGTGAGAAGCCTGCAAACCACTCGTTATGGCCCATGCTCACCAAAACTAGAGAAAAGCCCACACACAAAGATGCAACACAGCCAACAATCAATACAACTCTTTTCCTAAACAAATGCACATCTGACAAAGAAACTGTACTCGAATTGTCCAAGAACACTAGAGCAAACAAGCCCATTCATAATTGGTAACGACTGAAATAGACACCTGGCCACTGAGGGTATACTGATAGTAAACTATCATACAAAAACATACTCAAGATACTGGTGCGATGCACGCAGAGCCCCCTTTGAAAGACAATCTGACAGTTTTTTTTTTTTCAGTAACCACGTGGGACAAGCACTGAATTCTGTGTATGACAAGCGGTGGAAGCCAGGTATCTTACCATTGGAAGGCAAAGTTCCAGATAAACAAAAGGAAACGTTACAATGTCCATGTCGTGGTGGATCAGGTTGGAGACATCATCACAAATTACCTTTAACTGAATATGTTCAAAGGTGAGCTGGAATACATGGAGATATATCTCCATGTATTGTCAGCTGAGCATATTGAGCTCCTACATGTATGTTTTAAATATCCTTCTCTAATAAAAGGGAACAGGAAACATCTCCGATGGCCTGGTGGTAAAGAAGCTGCCTACCGATGCAGGGAACACGGGTTCAATTCCTGTGTAGAAGATTCCACACGCCCAGGGGCAATGAAGCCCTTGAACAACTCTTGACGTTTGCATGCTCCAGAGCCCAAGTTCTGCACACAGAGAAAGCACTGCAATGAGAAGCCATGGCACAGCAACTAGAAGGTAGCCTCTGCTCACTACAACTAGACAAAGGAGCAATAAAGACCCAGCACAGTCAAAAATAATGTCATGTTAAAAAAAGGACAGTTCTTTGAAGAAATGACTGAGACTAGGGGTGAGACTGTAAATATATGAGCCAGGGTCATCTTCAATTATGAGAAATTAAAGAAACTAAAGACAACTATCAAGCTGTCCAAACGGATACAAATGAATGACGACACAGTGTTATCTGTATACACCAGCAAATAACAATCTGAAAGGGAATTGAAACAAACAATTCCCCTTCAATCATGTCAACATTAATAAAAGACTTTGCTATGGATGGAATGAGGATGACAAGACTGGCACACTGGAAATGATACATGATTGCTGAAAAATACCCTCAAGCCATGGACAGAGACTCCATAGCGATGACAAGACTTCAGTTGGCAATACCGTGGAATGCATCTGCCATCTGAAATGAAGATTCAATATGAATTACAAAAGGCTGAAAGGTGGCTGCTAAACCACAAAAGATGCCAGCATTCTTGGCCTCCAGAGGAGAATTCAATCCAGGGCAAGTGACGAAGCTTGATGGCTCAGAGGTTTTCTGTGAAAAAGTTTGATTCAAGTAGAAAAGAGATCGAGAGAGCTGCTGACGTAGACATTCAAAGGGGGAAGAAAGAGTACCCCCTGCTAGTCTTTAGCCAGATGTTATACAGCCACTAGCAGTCTGCTAAGGAAAGAAAGACAATGTCTCAGAGAATGGCACCAGGCCCCTCACCCACAGCATGCATTGAGATCACATTGGCAGCAGATGAGTCATCCCAGGCCAGAAAATGATGGACATGAATCTTGAAGAAAGGCAGATTTCCAAGCAAATATATAGTTTCATTCACAGAGGTTAAGAGAACCAGGTATGAGTAAGACAAACCGGTTTGTCGAGTCGTTTCTGAGCCCTTAGGGGGAACTGACCTGAAGACATTAACATACCTTAAGACAAACATTTCCATAAGAACAATGCATTGCTTAGTTCAAGGTTTGAGAAAAGTTAAATTCAGGTGGAGCCAGGAGTTGTCATGGCAACACAGAATTTTCAGAGAAACCTTCTTTTACATTTGTATCAAGATGGAGAAAAAAAAACCGCAGCCCTCTTTGGTCTCCTCCTGCCTCTTAAGAGAGAGAAAAAAACGTCTGACACTTGCAGTTTATTTTCTCTGTCTGGAGACCCCTGGCCTTCCTGCCTGTTATCCTCTCCAGGCCTGTAGGAAGCAATACACTCGGCTGCTTGGGAAAAGCGCGCGGGTCTGAGCTGTATGCAAAGGGGTGAAGCGGTAAAACCCTCGGCCCCAAAGGCGAGGCTTTTCTGCGATCGCCATTTCAGTCGGCTCCGAGACTGCAAACAAAGGGCAGAAGACATGGTTCCCTGCTCCGCCGAGTCCGAGTTCCCTTACCTGTGGTCCACAGCCCTGCGCTCTGCTCGCTGGATGCCAATCGACGGGGACCCAGGAGCCCACGAAACGAGCAGTCCCAGCTGCAATGGCGAGCCCTGAGAGCACAACTGGGGACCCCTGGCCCCGAGGCGCCGCCATGTTCACCCCGCCCCAGACCCGCTCCCGTGAGCCGCGCCCCTGACCAGCCGCCCAGGCTCGCCCCGCCCCCGAGGCGCGCACGGTGCGCCCCGCCCCCACGCCCCCTGCCAGGCCAGGCCCGCGGGACCGCGACTGCCTCCAGGGGAAACACAAGGACAAGCAGATCCACCCCACCGAGACAACCCAAGCTTTTTCTCAGCTCATCTGTCTATGATTTAGGGATAAGAAGCAAAGATGACCTAGGACAGCCATGATATTCTATAGAGCCAGACCCTGGCGCGCAGAGGCTTGAAGAGGGCCCGGGAGCGCTGCCTGAAACAGCAAGCCTCTGTAGCATAGCGGTTAGGCAGGCTGGTAAGTCAGGCAGACTAGGGTCTGTAGGTCAGGAGTTCAAGTCCCGGGTTTAACTCTTTCCCTTTTAGGGGGCGGGGGACCACAAGAGGCGGGGCTTAGACCAGAAAAGTTTCTTTTGATTTTAGAGGTTTATTGTGAAGCTTAGGGTTAGGGTTCGGGCAACCCCCCAACTCGCTCGGGTTCGGGTTCGGGGTTAGGGTTAGAATTCGGGGAACCCCCCTCTTCTTAGAGTTCGGGTTTGGGTTAGGGTTCAGGTCAGGGTCAGGGTTCAGGTTACGGTTAGGGCTTAAAGTGAGCGCTAATGGGGCCCATAGTTCTTTATTAGCCTGCCCTGGCGGGCCGAGGCTTGAAGAGTGCCTGGGAGCAGCATGAAACCCGGGGGGCTTTGTTAGCATAGCGGTTAGGCTGACGGCCGAGTAAACATGCAATCTGGCTTTGTGGGTCAGAAGTTCCAGTCCGGGCTTGCCTTTTTTGCTTTGAGCGGATGGGGGACCGCAAGGGGCGGGGCTTAGGCCAGAAAAGTTTCTTTTCCTTTTAGAGTTTTATTGTTAGGGTTAGGGTTAGGGTTAGGGTGCCGGCATCCCCTCAACTTGTTAGGGTTCAGGTTCAGAGTTCGGGTTACGGGAATCCCCTCCCTTCTTAGGGTTTGGATTCGGGTTCGGGTTAGGGTTCAGGGTTCGGGTTTGGGGTTTGGAGTTCAGGGTTTGGGGTTCCGGGTTCGCGGTTCTCGTTTGGGGTTTGGGGTTCCGATTAGGGGTTCAAGGTTCAGCTTAGGGGTTTGGGGTTTGGGGATCAGGTTATGGGTTCTCGGTTCAGATTAGGGGTTTGCAGTTGGGGTTTGGGGTTTGAGGATCGGGTTAAGGGTTTGGGGTTTGGGGCTCGCGGTTTGAGTTTGGGGCTTGGGTTTGGGGTTTGGGGATCAGGTTAGGGGTTCTCGGATTGGTTTAGAGGTTCGCAGTTGGGGTTTGGGGTTTGAGGTTAGGGTTAGGGGTTTGGGGTTTGAGGTTCACGGTTGGGGTTGGGGATTTGGGATTCGGGTTAGGGGTTTGGGGTTCGCGGTTTGGGTTTGGGGTTTGGGTTAGGGGTTCGCGGTTAGGATTTGGGGTTTGGGGTTCGGGGTAGGGATTCTCGGTTCGGGTTAGGGGTTGGCAGTTTAGGTTAAGGCTTAGGGGTTTGGGGTTTGGAGTTTGGGATTTGGGTGAGGGGTTCGCGGTTTGGGGTTCCAGTTATGGGTTTGGGGTTTGGGTTGAGGGTTGGGGGTTGGGGATTAGGGGTTCGGTTTCTGGGTTGACGGTTTGGGTTAGGGATTAGGGGTTTAGGATTTGGGTTTGGGGTTTGGGGATTCGGGTTTGAGGTTCCGATTAGGGGTTGAGTATGTGAGGTTTGTGGTTCGGGGGTCGAGATTTGAGGTTTGGGGTTTGGGGTTCAGGGGATTGGGTTCATGGTTTGGGGTTGGGGGTGTGAGGTGCAGTTTCGAGTTTTGCTGTTCGGGTTAGGAATTAGGGGTTGGCAGTTCGGGGTTCGGCTTAGAGGTTTGGGGTGTGCGGTTTTGGATTTGAGGTTTGGGGTTCCGGTTAGGGGTTTGGGGTTTGGGGTTCGGGTTAGCAGTTTGGAGTTTGGGTTTGGGGGTTGGGGTTTCGGGGTTTAGGGTTCGGTTTTGGTGTTTGCGGTTTGGGATTGGGGTTTGGGATTTGGGGTTCAGGTTAGGGGTTTGCGATTCGGGTTAGGGGTTTGGGGTTCGGGTTCGGGGTGTGGGGTGGGGGTACAGGTTAGGGGTTTGGGTTCAGGGTTTGGGGTTCGGTTTAGGGGTGTGCGGTTTGGGTTTGGGTTTGGGGTTCGGGCTAGTGGTTTGGGGTTCGGGGTTGGGTTCTGGATTGGGGTTCGGAGTTATGGATTCGGGGTTTGGGCTACGTGTTTCAGGATTTGCGGTTCGGGGCTTGAGGGTCGGGGTTTGGGTTTGGGGTTTAGGGCTCGGGTTAGGGGTTTGGGTTAGGGTTAGGGGTTCACGGTACGGGTTAGGTGTTTGGGGTTCGGAGTTTGGGGATTGGGTTAGGGGTTTTGAGTTCGGGTAAGGGGTTTGGAGTTCCCTGTTCAGGGTTTGGGGTTTGCGGTTGGGATAGGGGTTCAGATTCAGGATATGGGGTTTGGGGTTCGGGTTCCATGTTTGGGTATGTGGTTCGGGGTTTGGGGTATGTGGTTCATTGTTTGGGGTTTGAAAGCCCTCCTTGCAGGGAGCTAGGTGCGCCTCCAGTACGGCAGAGCTCTGGCTCTGCTCAGAGCCCCGATCTGGCAGAGTTCCCGTCGCGAGGCTGCTCTGCCATGGGCGAGCCTTGCCCAGACTTACCTTGCTTTTAGGCTCCCTCCCTAGGAAGGAGCAGGCTGTGTGAGGCTGGGAGACGCCACTGGCGCCTTCCTGGCTTCAGCTCTTCCCCTGCCTTGCCTTTGCACTTAGGTCCCAAGCGTCCTTGAGGAGGGCTCAGGGGCTGGTGGGTTGCACACTACCAAGGGCTCCAGAAGTGAGAGTTCTGTAGGAGGGATCGAAAGGCAACAGCAGGGCTCCTTCAGCGGTTGCTTGGCCGCCCAGACTCAGCGCCACACGGAGAGCACCAGGTTCCAAGGGCCCCTGGCTGGGTTTTGCAGCCCCGAACACCCAGAGGCTGACTCCGTGGGTGCCTAGAAAGTGTGTGACAGACGTAGGTTCCCCGCCACTCTCCTCCCCAGTAGAGACATGTGCAGGAGGTTGGGCCCTGACACTGCCTGTCTGGGTTCCTGCCCACAGCCCCAACTCAGGGGAAGCAGCCCCTGAGGCAAGACCTGCTGGAGGAGCCCTGCGCCCCCGCCTGATAGGCGAGTGCACAGCCAGCAGGGAAGCGAGCCTCCTCGGGGGAAGAGGAGGCAGCCAGTCCCCGTCAAGCTGAAAGCCCTGCTTACACGAAGCTAAGTGCGACTCCAGTACGGCAGATCTCTAGCTCTGTTCAGAGGCCCGATCTGGCAGAGTTCCTGGCACCAAGATGCTCTGCCATAGGCGAGCCTTGCGCAGACTTGCCTTGCTTTAAGGCTCCCTCCCCAGGAAGGAGCAGGCTGTGTGAGGCTCGGAAACGCCACTGGCGCCTTCCTGGCTTCAGCTCTACCCCTGCCTTGCCTTTGCACTTAGGTCCCAAGCGTCCTTGAGGAGGGCTTAGGGGCTGGTGGGTTGCACACTGCCAAGGGCTCCAGCAGTGAAAGCTCTGTCAGAGGGAAGCGAAGGGCAACAGCAGGGCTCCTTCAGCGGTTCCTTGGCCGCCCAGACAAAGCTCCGCACGGAGAGCACCAGGTTCCAAGGGCCCCTGGCTGGGTTTTGCATCCCCACACTCCCAGAGGCTGACTCCGTGGGTGCCTAGAAAGTGTGTGAGAGACGTAGGTTCCCTAGCACTCTCCTCCCCAGCAGAGACATGTGCAGGTGGTTGGGGCCTGATCCTGCGTGTCTGGGTTCCCGCCCACAGCCCCAACTCAGGGGAAGCAGCCCCTGAGGCAAGACCTGCTGGAGGAGCCCTGCGCGCCCGCCTGATAGGCGAGAGCACAGCCAGCAGTGGTAGCGAGCCTCCTCGGGAGAAGAGGAGGCAGCCGAGCCCAGTCAAGAGGAAAGCCCTGCTTGCACGGAGCTAAGTGCGGCCTCCAGTACGGCAGAGCTCTAGCTCTGCTCAGAGCCCCGATCTGGCAGAGTTCTGGCGCGAGGCTGCTCTGCGGGGGCTCGCCTTGCCCAGACTTGCCTTGCTTTTAGGCTCCCTCCCCAGGAAGGAGCTGTCTGAGCGAGCCTGGGAGACGCCACTGGTGCCTTCCTTGCCTCAGCTCCAATCCTGCCTTGCCTTTGCACATAGGTGCCAGCCGTCCTTGAGGAGGGCTTAGGGGCTGGTGGGTTGCACACTGCCAAGGGCTCCAGCAGTGAGAGCTCTGTCAGAGGGAAGGGAAGGGCAACTGCAGGGCTCCTCCAGCGGTTTCTTAGGCCGCCCAGAATCAGCGCCGCACGGAGAGCACCAGGCTCCCAGGGCCCCTGGCTGGGGTTTTCAGCCCCGCACACACGGAGGCTGATTCCTTGGGTGCCCAGAAAGTGTATGACAGACGTAGGTTCCCTAGCACTCTCCTGCAGCAGGTGGTTTGGGGCCTGATCCTGCGTGTCTGGGTTCCTGCCCACAGCCCAACTCAGGG
>NW_017190039.1:0-16831 GCF_001704415.2 Capra hircus
GGGGGGGCGCAGGGCAGGACCCCAGACACGCAGGATCAGGCCCCAAACACCTGCACATGTCTCTGCTGGGGGAGGAGAGTGCTAGGGAACCTACGTCTGTCATACACTTTCTGGGCACCCAAGGAATCAGCCTCCGTGTGTGCGGGGCTTGGGAGCCTGGTGCTCTCCGTGTCCCTCTGACAGAATTCTCACTGCTGGAGCCCTTGGCAGTGTGCAACCCACCAGCCCCTAAGCTCTCCTTAAGGAGGACTGGGACCTAAGTGCAAAGGCAAGGCAGGATTGGAGCTGAGGCTAGTGGCGCTGGAGCCCTTGGCAGTGTGCAACCACCAGCCCCTAAGCTCTCCTTAAGGAGGACTGGGACCTAAGTGCAAAGGCAAGGCAGGATTGGAGCTGAGGCAAGAAAGGCGCCAGTGGCGACTCCCAGGCTCCTGCTGCCTGCTCCTTCCTGGAGAGGCAGCCTAAAAGCAAGGCAAGTCTGGGCAAGGCTAGCCCCCGGCAGAGCAGCCTCGCGCCAGGAACTCTGCCAGATCGGGGCTCTGAGCAGAGCTAGAGCTCTGCCGTACTGGAGGCGCACTTAGCTCCGTGCAAGCAGGGCTTTCAACTTGACGGGGCTGGGCTGCCTCCTCTTCCCCCGAGGAGGCTCGCTTCCCTGCTGGCTGTGCACTCGCCTATCAGGCGGGGGCGCAGGGCTCCTCCAGCAGGTCTTGCCTCAGGGGCTGCTTCCCCTGAGTTGGGGCTGTGGGCAGGAACCCAGACACGCAGGATCAGGCCCCAAACACCTGCACATGTCTCTGCTGGGGAGGAGAGTGCTAGGGAACCTACGTCTGTCATACACTTTCTGGGCACCCAAGGAATCAGCCTCCGTGTGTGCGGGGCTGAAAACCCCAGCCAGGGGCCCTGGGAGCCTGGTGCTCTCGGTGCGGCGCTGATTCTAGGCGGCCTAGAAACCGCTGGAGGAGCCCTGCAGTTGCCCTTCCCTTCCCTCTGACAGAGCTCTCACTGCTGAAGCCCTTGGCAGTGTGCAACCCACCACCCCCTAAGCCCTCCCCAACGACGCCTGGCACCTATGTGCAAAGGCAAGGCAGGATTGGAGCTGAGGCAAGGAAGGCACCAGTGGCGTCTCCCAGGCTCGCTCAGACAGCTCCTTCCTGGGGAGGGAGCCTAAAAGCAAGGCAAGTCTGGGCAAGGCGAGCCCCCGGCCGAGCAGCCTCGCGCCAGAAACTCTGCCAGATCGGGGCTCTGAGCAGAGCTAGAGCTCTGCCGTACTGGAGGCCCACTTAGCTCCGTGCAAGCAGGGCTTTCCTCTTGACTGGGCTCGGCTGCCTCCTCTTCTCCCGAGGAGGCTCGCTACACTGCTGGCTGTGCTCTCGCCTATCAGGCGGGCGCGCAGGGCTCCTCCAGCAGGTCTTGCCTCAGGGGCTGCTTCCCCTGAGTTGAGGCTGTGGGCGGGAACCCAGACACGCAGGATAAGGCCCCAACCACCTGCACATGTCTCTGCTGGGGAGGAGAGTGCTAGGGAACCTACGTCTCTCACACACTTTCTAGGCACCCACGGAGTCAGCCTCTGGGAGTGTGGGGATGCAAAACCCAGCCAGGGGCCCTTGGAACCTGGTGCTCTCCGTGCGGAGCTTTGTCTGGGCGGCCAAGGAACCGCTGAAGGAGCCCTGCTGTTGCCCTTCGCTTCCCTCTGACAGAGCTTTCACTGCTGGAGCCCTTGGCAGTGTGCAACCCACCAGCCCCTAAGCCCTCCTCAAGGACGCTTGGGACCTAAGTGCAAAGGCAAGGCAGGGGTAGAGCTGAAGCCAGGAAGGCGCCAGTGGCGTTTCCGAGCCTCACACAGCCTGCTCCTTCCTGGGGAGGGAGCCTTAAAGCAAGGCAAGTCTGCGCAAGGCTCGCCTATGGCAGAGCATCTTGGTGCCAGGAACTCTGCCAGATCGGGCCTCTGAACAGAGCTAGAGATCTGCCGTACTGGAGTCGCACTTAGCTTCGTGTAAGCAGGGATTTCAGCTTGACGGGGACTTGCTGCCTCCTCTTCCCCGAGGAGGCTCGCTTCCCTGCTGGCTGTGCACTCGCCTATCAGGCGGGGGCGCAGGGCTCCTCCAGCAGGTCTTGCCTCAGGGGCTGCTTCCCCTGAGTTGGGGCTGTGGGCAGGAACCCAGACACGCAGGATCAGGCCCCAAACACCTGCACATGTCTCTGCTGGGGAGGAGAGTGCTAGGGAACCTACGTCTGTCATACACTTTCTGGGCACCCAAGGAATCAGCCTCCGTGTGTGCGGGGCTGAAAACCCCAGCCAGGGGCCCTGGGAGCCTGGTGCTCTCCGTGTGGCGCTGAATCTGGGCGGCCAAGCAACCGCTGGAGGAGCCCTGCAGTTGCCCTTCCCTTCCCTCTGACAGAATTCTCACTGCTGGAGCCCTTGGCAGTGTGCAACCCACCAGCCCCTAAGCTCTCCTTAAGGAGGACTGGGACCTAAGTGCAAAGGCAAGGCAGGATTGGAGCTGAGGCAAGAAAGGCGCCAGTGGCGACTCCCAGGCTCCTGCTGCCTGCTCCTTCCTGGAGAGGCAGCCTAAAAGCAAGGCAAGTCTGGGCAAGGCTAGCCCCGGCAGAGCAGCCTCGCGCCAGGAACTCTGCCAGATCGGGGCTCTGAGCAGAGCTAGAGCTCTGCCGTACTGGAGGCGCACTTAGCTCCGTGCAAGCAGGGCTTTCAACTTGACGGGGCTGGGCTGCCTCCTCTTCCCCCGAGGAGGCTCGCTTCCCTGCTGGCTGTGCACTCGCCTATCAGGCGGGCGCGCAGGGCTCCTCCAGCAGGTCTTGCCTCAGGGGCTGCTTCCCCTGAGTTGGGGCTGTGGGCGGGAACCCAGACACGCAGGATAAGGCCCCAACCACCTGCACATGTCTCTGCTGGGGAGGAGAGTGCTAGGGAACCTACGTCTCTCACACACTTTCTAGGCACCCACGGAGTCAGCCTCTGGGAGTGTGGGGATGCAAAACCCAGCCAGGGGCCCTTGGAACCTGGTGCTCTCCGTGCGGAGCTTTGTCTGGGCGGCCAAGGAACCGCTGAAGGAGCCCTGCTGTTGCCCTTCGCTTCCCTCTGACAGAGCTTTCACTGCTGGAGCCCTTGGCAGTGTGCAACCCACCAGCCCCTAAGCCCTCCTCAAGGACGCTTGGGACCTAAGTGCAAAGGCAAGGCAGGGGTAGAGCTGAAGCCAGGAAGGCGCCAGTGGCGTTTCCGAGCCTCACACAGCCTGCTCCTTCCTGGGGAGGGAGCCTTAAAGCAAGGCAAGTCTGCGCAAGGCTCGCCTATGGCAGAGCATCTTGGTGCCAGGAACTCTGCCAGATCGGGCCTCTGAACAGAGCTAGAGATCTGCCGTACTGGAGTCGCACTTAGCTTCGTGTAAGCAGGGATTTCAGCTTGACGGGGACTTGCTGCCTCCTCTTCCCCCGAGGAGGCTCGCTTCCCTGCTGGCTGTGCACTCGCCTATCAGGCGGGGCGCAGGGCTCCTCCAGCAGGTCTTGCCTCAGGGGCTGCTTCCCCTGAGTTGGGGCTGTGGGCAGGAACCCAGACACGCAGGATCAGGCCCCAAACACCTGCACATGTCTCTGCTGGGGAGGAGAGTGCTAGGGAACCTACGTCTGTCATACACTTTCTGGGCACCCAAGGAATCAGCCTCCGTGTGTGCGGGGCTGAAAACCCCAGCCAGGGGCCCTGGGAGCCTGGTGCTCTCGGTGCGGCGCTGATTCTAGGCGGCCTAGAAACCGCTGGAGGAGCCCTGCAGTTGCCCTTCCCTTCCCTCTGACAGAGCTCTCACTGCTGAAGCCCTTGGCAGTGTGCAACCCACCACCCCCTAAGCCCTCCCCAACGACGCCTGGCACCTATGTGCAAAGGCAAGGCAGGATTGGAGCTGAGGCAAGGAAGGCACCAGTGGCGTCTCCCAGGCTCGCTCAGACAGCTCCTTCCTGGGGAGGGAGCCTAAAAGCAAGGCAAGTCTGGGCAAGGCGAGCCCCCGGCCGAGCAGCCTCGCGCCAGAAACTCTGCCAGATCGGGGCTCTGAGCAGAGCTAGAGCTCTGCCGTACTGGAGGCCCACTTAGCTCCGTGCAAGCAGGGCTTTCCTCTTGACTGGGCTCGGCTGCCTCCTCTTCTCCCGAGGAGGCTCGCTACACTGCTGGCTGTGCTCTCGCCTATCAGGCGGGCGCGCAGGGCTCCTCCAGCAGGTCTTGCCTCAGGGGCTGCTTCCCCTGAGTTGAGGCTGTGGGCGGGAACCCAGACACGCAGGATAAGGCCCCAACCACCTGCACATGTCTCTGCTGGGGAGGAGAGTGCTAGGGAACCTACGTCTCTCACACACTTTCTAGGCACCCACGGAGTCAGCCTCTGGGAGTGTGGGGATGCAAAACCCAGCCAGGGGCCCTTGGAACCTGGTGCTCTCCGTGCGGAGCTTTGTCTGGGCGGCCAAGGAACCGCTGAAGGAGCCCTGCTGTTGCCCTTCGCTTCCCTCTGACAGAGCTTTCACTGCTGGAGCCCTTGGCAGTGTGCAACCCACCAGCCCCTAAGCCCTCCTCAAGGACGCTTGGGACCTAAGTGCAAAGGCAAGGCAGGGGTAGAGCTGAAGCCAGGAAGGCGCCAGTGGCGTTTCCGAGCCTCACACAGCCTGCTCCTTCCTGGGGAGGGAGCCTTAAAGCAAGGCAAGTCTGCGCAAGGCTCGCCTATGGCAGAGCATCTTGGTGCCAGGAACTCTGCCAGATCGGGCCTCTGAACAGAGCTAGAGATCTGCCGTACTGGAGTCGCACTTAGCTTCGTGTAAGCAGGGATTTCAGCTTGACGGGGACTTGCTGCCTCCTCTTCCCCCGAGGAGGCTCGCTTCCCTGCTGGCTGTGCACTCGCCTATCAGGCGGGGGCGCAGGGCTCCTCCAGCAGGTCTTGCCTCAGGGGCTGCTTCCCCTGAGTTGGGGCTGTGGGCAGGAACCCAGACACGCAGGATCAGGCCCCAAACACCTGCACATGTCTCTGCTGGGGAGGAGAGTGCTAGGGAACCTACGTCTGTCATACACTTTCTGGGCACCCAAGGAATCAGCCTCCGTGTGTGCGGGGCTGAAAACCCCAGCCAGGGGCCCTGGGAGCCTGGTGCTCTCCGTGTGGCGCTGAATCTGGGCGGCCAAGCAACCGCTGGAGGAGCCCTGCAGTTGCCCTTCCCTTCCCTCTGACAGAATTCTCACTGCTGGAGCCCTTGGCAGTGTGCAACCCACCAGCCCCTAAGCTCTCCTTAAGGAGGACTGGGACCTAAGTGCAAAGGCAAGGCAGGATTGGAGCTGAGGCAAGAAAGGCGCCAGTGGCGACTCCCAGGCTCCTGCTGCCTGCTCCTTCCTGGAGAGGCAGCCTAAAAGCAAGGCAAGTCTGGGCAAGGCTAGCCCCCGGCAGAGCAGCCTCGCGCCAGGAACTCTGCCAGATCGGGGCTCTGAGCAGAGCTAGAGCTCTGCCGTACTGGAGGCGCACTTAGCTCCGTGCAAGCAGGGCTTTCAACTTGACGGGGCTGGGCTGCCTCCTCTTCCCCGAGGAGGCTCGCTTCCCTGCTGGCTGTGCACTCGCCTATCAGGCGGGGGCGCAGGGCTCCTCCAGCAGGTCTTGCCTCAGGGGCTGCTTCCCCTGAGTTGGGGCTGTGGGCAGGAACCCAGACACGCAGGATCAGGCCCCAACACCTGCACATGTCTCTGCTGGGGAGGAGAGTGCTAGGGAACCTACGTCTGTCATACACTTTCTGGGCACCCAAGGAATCAGCCTCCGTGTGTGCGGGGCTGAAAACCCCAGCCAGGGGCCCTGGGAGCCTGGTGCTCTCGGTGCGGCGCTGATTCTAGGCGGCCTAGAAACCGCTGGAGGAGCCCTGCAGTTGCCCTTCCCTTCCCTCTGACAGAGCTCTCACTGCTGAAGCCCTTGGCAGTGTGCAACCCACCACCCCCTAAGCCCTCCCCAACGACGCCTGGCACCTATGTGCAAAGGCAAGGCAGGATTGGAGCTGAGGCAAGGAAGGCACCAGTGGCGTCTCCCAGGCTCGCTCAGACAGCTCCTTCCTGGGGAGGGAGCCTAAAAGCAAGGCAAGTCTGGGCAAGGCGAGCCCCGGCGAGCAGCCTCGCGCCAGAAACTCTGCCAGATCGGGGCTCTGAGCAGAGCTAGAGCTCTGCCGTACTGGAGGCCCACTTAGCTCCGTGCAAGCAGGGCTTTCCTCTTGACTGGGCTCGGCTGCCTCCTCTTCTCCCGAGGAGGCTCGCTACACTGCTGGCTGTGCTCTCGCCTATCAGGCGGGCGCGCAGGGCTCCTCCAGCAGGTCTTGCCTCAGGGGCTGCTTCCCCTGAGTTGGGGCTGTGGGCAGGAACCCAGACACGCAGGATCAGGCCCCAAACACCTGCACATGTCTCTGCTGGGGAGGAGAGTGCTAGGGAACCTACGTCTCTCACACACTTTCTAGGCACCCACGGAGTCAGCCTCTGGGAGTGTGGGGATGCAAAACCCAGCCAGGGGCCCTTGGAACCTGGTGCTCTCCGTGCGGAGCTTTGTCTGGGCGGCCAAGGAACCGCTGAAGGAGCCCTGCTGTTGCCCTTCGCTTCCCTCTGACAGAGCTTTCACTGCTGGAGCCCTTGGCAGTGTGCAACCCACCAGCCCCTAAGCCCTCCTCAAGGACGCTTGGGACCTAAGTGCAAAGGCAAGGCAGGGGTAGAGCTGAAGCCAGGAAGGCGCCAGTGGCGTTTCCGAGCCTCACACAGCCTGCTCCTTCCTGGGGAGGGAGCCTTAAAGCAAGGCAAGTCTGCGCAAGGCTCGCCTATGGCAGAGCATCTTGGTGCCAGGAACTCTGCCAGATCGGGCCTCTGAACAGAGCTAGAGATCTGCCGTACTGGAGTCGCACTTAGCTTCGTGTAAGCAGGGATTTCAGCTTGACGGGACTTGCTGCCTCCTCTTCCCCCGAGGAGGCTCGCTTCCCTGCTGGCTGTGCACTCGCCTATCAGGCGGGGGCGCAGGGCTCCTCCAGCAGGTCTTGCCTCAGGGGCTGCTTCCCCTGAGTTGGGGCTGTGGGCAGGAACCCAGACACGCAGGATCAGGCCCCAAACACCTGCACATGTCTCTGCTGGGGAGGAGAGTGCTAGGGAACCTACGTCTGTCATACACTTTCTGGGCACCCAAGGAATCAGCCTCCGTGTGTGCGGGGCTGAAAACCCCAGCCAGGGGCCCTGGGAGCCTGGTGCTCTCCGTGTGGCGCTGAATCTGGGCGGCCAAGCAACCGCTGGAGGAGCCCTGCAGTTGCCCTTCCCTTCCCTCTGACAGAATTCTCACTGCTGGAGCCCTTGGCAGTGTGCAACCCACCAGCCCCTAAGCTCTCCTTAAGGAGGACTGGGACCTAAGTGCAAAGGCAAGGCAGGATTGGAGCTGAGGCAAGAAAGGCGCCAGTGGCGACTCCCAGGCTCCTGCTGCCTGCTCCTTCCTGGAGAGGCAGCCTAAAAGCAAGGCAAGTCTGGGCAAGGCTAGCCCCCGGCAGAGCAGCCTCGCGCCAGGAACTCTGCCAGATCGGGGCTCTGAGCAGAGCTAGAGCTCTGCCGTACTGGAGGCGCACTTAGCTCCGTGCAAGCAGGGCTTTCAACTTGACGGGGCTGGGCTGCCTCCTCTTCCCCCGAGGAGGCTCGCTTCCCTGCTGGCTGTGCACTCGCCTATCAGGCGGGGGCGCAGGGCTCCTCCAGCAGGTCTTGCCTCAGGGGCTGCTTCCCCTGAGTTGGGGCTGTGGGCAGGAACCCAGACACGCAGGATCAGGCCCCAACCACCTGCACATGTCTCTGCTGGGGAGGAGAGTGCTAGGGAACCTACGTCTGTCATACACTTTCTGGGCACCCAAGGAATCAGCCTCCGTGTGTGCGGGGCTGAAAACCCCAGCCAGGGGCCCTGGGAGCCTGGTGCTCTCGGTGCGGCGCTGATTCTAGGCGGCCTAGAAACCGCTGGAGGAGCCCTGCAGTTGCCCTTCCCTTCCCTCTGACAGAGCTCTCACTGCTGAAGCCCTTGGCAGTGTGCAACCCACCACCCCCTAAGCCCTCCCCAACCACGCCTGGCACCTATGTGCAAAGGCAAGGCAGGATTGGAGCTGAGGCAAGGAAGGCACCAGTGGCGTCTCCCAGGCTCGCTCAGACAGCTCCTTCCTGGGGAGGGAGCCTAAAAGCAAGGCAAGTCTGGGCAAGGCGAGCCCCGGCCGAGCAGCCTCGCGCCAGAAACTCTGCCAGATCGGGGCTCTGAGCAGAGCTAGAGCTCTGCCGTACTGGAGGCCCACTTAGCTCCGTGCAAGCAGGGCTTTCCTCTTGACTGGGCTCGGCTGCCTCCTCTTCTCCCGAGGAGGCTCGCTACACTGCTGGCTGTGCTCTCGCCTATCAGGCGGGCGCGCAGGGCTCCTCCAGCAGGTCTTGCCTCAGGGGCTGCTTCCCCTGAGTTGGGGCTGTGGGCGGGAACCCAGACACGCAGGATAAGGCCCCAACCACCTGCACATGTCTCTGCTGGGGAGGAGAGTGCTAGGGAACCTACGTCTCTCACACACTTTCTAGGCACCCACGGAGTCAGCCTCTGGGAGTGTGGGGATGCAAAACCCAGCCAGGGGCCCTTGGAACCTGGTGCTCTCCGTGCGGAGCTTTGTCTGGGCGGCCAAGGAACCGCTGAAGGAGCCCTGCTGTTGCCCTTCGCTTCCCTCTGACAGAGCTTTCACTGCTGGAGCCCTTGGCAGTGTGCAACCCACCAGCCCCTAAGCCCTCCTCAAGGACGCTTGGGACCTAAGTGCAAAGGCAAGGCGGGGTAGAGCTGAAGCCAGGAAGGCGCCAGTGGCGTTTCCGAGCCTCACACAGCCTGCTCCTTCCTGGGGAGGGAGCCTTAAAGCAAGGCAAGTCTGCGCAAGGCTCGCCTATGGCAGAGCATCTTGGTGCCAGGAACTCTGCCAGATCGGGCCTCTGAACAGAGCTAGAGATCTGCCGTACTGGAGTCGCACTTAGCTTCGTGTAAGCAGGGATTTCAGCTTGACGGGACTTGCTGCCTCCTCTTCCCCCGAGGAGGCTCGCTTCCCTGCTGGCTGTGCACTCGCCTATCAGGCGGGGGCGCAGGGCTCCTCCAGCAGGTCTTGCCTCAGGGGCTGCTTCCCCTGAGTTGGGGCTGTGGGCAGGAACCCAGACACGCAGGATCAGGCCCCAAACACCTGCACATGTCTCTGCTGGGGAGGAGAGTGCTAGGGAACCTACGTCTGTCATACACTTTCTGGGCACCCAAGGAATCAGCCTCCGTGTGTGCGGGGCTGAAAACCCCAGCCAGGGGCCCTGGGAGCCTGGTGCTCTCCGTGTGGCGCTGAATCTGGGCGGCCAAGCAACCGCTGGAGGAGCCCTGCAGTTGCCCTTCCCTTCCCTCTGACAGAATTCTCACTGCTGGAGCCCTTGGCAGTGTGCAACCCACCAGCCCCTAAGCTCTCCTTAAGGAGGACTGGGACCTAAGTGCAAAGGCAAGGCAGGATTGGAGCTGAGGCAAGAAAGGCGCCAGTGGCGACTCCCAGGCTCCTGCTGCCTGCTCCTTCCTGGAGAGGCAGCCTAAAAGCAAGGCAAGTCTGGGCAAGGCTAGCCCCCGGCAGAGCAGCCTCGCGCCAGGAACTCTGCCAGATCGGGGCTCTGAGCAGAGCTAGAGCTCTGCCGTACTGGAGGCGCACTTAGCTCCGTGCAAGCAGGGCTTTCAACTTGACGGGGCTGGGCTGCCTCCTCTTCCCCGAGGAGGCTCGCTTCCCTGCTGGCTGTGCACTCGCCTATCAGGCGGGGGCGCAGGGCTCCTCCAGCAGGTCTTGCCTCAGGGGCTGCTTCCCCTGAGTTGGGGCTGTGGGCAGGAACCCAGACACGCAGGATCAGGCCCCAACACCTGCACATGTCTCTGCTGGGGAGGAGAGTGCTAGGGAACCTACGTCTGTCATACACTTTCTGGGCACCCAAGGAATCAGCCTCCGTGTGTGCGGGGCTGAAAACCCCAGCCAGGGGCCCTGGGAGCCTGGTGCTCTCGGTGCGGCGCTGATTCTAGGCGGCCTAGAAACCGCTGGAGGAGCCCTGCAGTTGCCCTTCCCTTCCCTCTGACAGAGCTCTCACTGCTGAAGCCCTTGGCAGTGTGCAACCCACCACCCCCTAAGCCCTCCCCAACGACGCCTGGCACCTATGTGCAAAGGCAAGGCAGGATTGGAGCTGAGGCAAGGAAGGCACCAGTGGCGTCTCCCAGGCTCGCTCAGACAGCTCCTTCCTGGGGAGGGAGCCTAAATGCAAGGCAAGTCTGGGCAAGGCGAGCCCCGGCGAGCAGCCTCGCGCCAGAAACTCTGCCAAATCGGGGCTCTGAGCAGAGCTAGAGCTCTGCCGTACTGGAGGCCCACTTAGCTCCGTGCAAGCAGGGCTTTCCTCTTGACTGGGCTCGGCTGCCTCCTCTTCTCCCGAGGAGGCTCGCTACACTGCTGGCTGTGCTCTCGCCTATCAGGCGGGCGCGCAGGGCTCCTCCAGCAGGTCTTGCCTCAGGGGCTGCTTCCCCTGAGTTGGGGCTGTGGGCAGGAACCCAGACACGCAGGATCAGGCCCCAAACACCTGCACATGTCTCTGCTGGGGAGGAGAGTGCTAGGGAACCTACGTCTCTCACACACTTTCTAGGCACCCACGGAGTCAGCCTCTGGGAGTGTGGGGATGCAAAACCCAGCCAGGGGCCCTTGGAACCTGGTGCTCTCCGTGCGGAGCTTTGTCTGGGCGGCCAAGGAACCGCTGAAGGAGCCCTGCTGTTGCCCTTCGCTTCCCTCTGACAGAGCTTTCACTGCTGGAGCCCTTGGCAGTGTGCAACCCACCAGCCCCTAAGCCCTCCTCAAGGACGCTTGGGACCTAAGTGCAAAGGCAAGGCAGGGGTAGAGCTGAAGCCAGGAAGGCGCCAGTGGCGTTTCCGAGCCTCACACAGCCTGCTCCTTCCTGGGGAGGGAGCCTTAAAGCAAGGCAAGTCTGCGCAAGGCTCGCCTATGGCAGAGCATCTTGGTGCCAGGAACTCTGCCAGATCGGGCCTCTGAACAGAGCTAGAGATCTGCCGTACTGGAGTCGCACTTAGCTTCGTGTAAGCAGGGATTTCAGCTTGACGGGACTTGCTGCCTCCTCTTCCCCCGAGGAGGCTCGCTTCCCTGCTGGCTGTGCACTCGCCTATCAGGCGGGGGCGCAGGGCTCCTCCAGCAGGTCTTGCCTCAGGGGCTGCTTCCCCTGAGTTGGGGCTGTGGGCAGGAACCCAGACACGCAGGATCAGGCCCCAAACACCTGCACATGTCTCTGCTGGGGAGGAGAGTGCTAGGGAACCTACGTCTGTCATACACTTTCTGGGCACCCAAGGAATCAGCCTCCGTGTGTGCGGGCTGAAAAACCCCAGCCAGGGGCCCTGGAGCCTGGTGCTCTCGCGTGTGGCGCTGAATCTGGGCGGCCAAGCAACCGCTGGAGGAGCCCTGCAGTTGCCCTTCCCTTCCCTCTGACAGAAGCTCTCACTGCTGAAGCCCTTGGCAGTGTGCAACCCACAGCCCCTAAGCCTCTCCTTAACGGAGGACCTGGGACCTATAGTGCAAAGGCAAGGCAGGATTGGAGCTGGAGGCAAGAAAGGCGCCAGTGGCGTCTCCCAGGCTCCTGCTGCCTGCTCCTTCCTGGAGGAGGCAGCCTAAAAGCAAGGCAAGTCTGGGCAAGGCTAGCCCCGGCAGAGCAGCCTCGCGCCAGGAACTCTGCCAGATCGGGGCTCTGAGCAGAGCTAGAGCTCTGCCGTACTGGAGGCGCACTTAGCTCCGTGCAAGCAGGGCTTTCCTCTGGACTGGGCTGGGCTGCCTCCTCTTCCCCGAGGAGGCTCGCTTACCCTGCTGGCTGTGCTCTCGCCTATCAGGCGGGCGCGCAGGGCTCCTCCAGCAGGTCTTGCCTCAGGGGCTGCTTCCCCTGAGTTGGGGCTGTGGGCGGGAACCCAGACACGCAGGATCAGGCCCCAACCACCTGCACATGTCTCTGCTGGGGAGGAGAGTGCTAGGGAACCTACGTCTCTCATACACTTTCTGGGCACCCACGGAATCAGCCTCCTGGGTGTGCGGGGATGCAAAACCCAGCCAGGGGCCCTTGGGAGCCTGGTGCTCTCCGTGCGGCGCTTGATCTGGGCGGCCAAGGAACCGCTGGAGGAGCCCTGCTGTTGCCCTTCGCTTCCCTCTGACAGAGCTTCTCACTGCTGGAGCCCTTGGCAGTGTGCAACCCACCAGCCCCTAAGCCCTCCTCAAGGACGACTGGGACCTAAGTGCAAAGGCAAGGCAGGGATTAGGAGCTGAAGGCAAGGAAGGCGCCAGTGGCGTTCTCCGCAGCCTCACACAGCCTGCTCCTTCCTGGGGAGGGCAGCCTAAAAGCAAGGCAAGTCTGCGCAAGGCTCGCCTCTGGCAGAGCATGCCTTGGTGCCAGGAACTCTGCCAGATCGGGGCCTCTGAGCAGAGCTAGAGACTCTGCCGTACTGGAGGCGCACTTAGCTTCGTGCAAGCAGGGCTTTCCAGCTTGACGGGGCTGGCTGCCTCCTCTTCCCCCGAGGAGGCTCGCTTCCCTGCTGGCTGTGCACTCGCCTATCAGGCGGGTGGCGCAGGGCTCCTCCAGCAGGTCTTGCCTCAGGGGCTGCTTCCCCTGAGTTGGGGCTGTGGGCGGGAACCCAGACACGCAGGATCAGGCCCCAACCACCTGCACATGTCTCTGCTGGGGAGGAGAGTGCTAGGGAACCTACGTCTGTCACACACTTTCTAGGCACCCACGGAAGTCAGCCTCTGGGAGTGTGGGGCTGCAAAACCCCAGCCAGGGGACCTTGGAACCTGGTGCTCTCCGTGCGGCGCTGAGATCTGGGCGGCCAAGCAACCGCTGAAGGAGCCCTGCTGTTGCCCTTCAGCTTCCCTCTGACAGAGCTTCTCACTGCTGGAGCCCTTGGCAGTGTGCAACCCACCAGCCCCTAAGCCTCCTCAAGGACGGACTGGGACCTAAGTGCAAAGGCAAGGCCAGGATTGGGCAGGCTGAAGGCCAAGGAAAGGCGCCAGTGGCGTCTCCCAGGCCTTCACTGCTAGCCTGCTCCTTCCTGGGGAGGAGCCTAAAAGCAAGGCAAGTCTGGCGCAAGGCTAGCCCATGGCAGAGCAGCTCTGGCGCCAGGAACTCTGCCAGATCGGGGACTCTGAAGCAGAGCTAGAGACTCTGCCGTACTGGAGGCGCACTTAGCTTCCGTGCTAAGCAGGGCTTTCCAGCTTGACGGGGACTGGCTGCCTCCTCTTCCCCCGAGGAGGCTCGCTTCCCTGCTGGCTGTGCACTCGCCTATCAGGCGGGGGCGCAGGGCTCCTCCAGCAGGTCTTGCCTCAGGGGCTGCTTCCCCTGAGTTGGGGCTGTGGGCAGGAACCCAGACACGCAGGATCCAGGGCCCAACCACCTGCACATGTCTCTGCTGGGGAGGAGAGTGGCGGGGAACCTACGTCTGTCACACACTTTCTAGGCACCCACGGAGTCAGCCTCTGGGTGTTCGGGGCTGCAAAACCCAGCCAGGGGCCCTTGGAACCTGGTGCTCTCCGTGTGGCGCTGAGTCTGGGCGGCCAAGCAACCGCTGAAGGAGCCCTGCTGTTGCCCTTTCGATCCCTCCTACAGAACTCTCACTTCTGGAGCCCTTGGTAGTGTGCAACCCACCAGCCCCTGAGCCCTCCTCAAGGACGCTTGGGACCTAAGTGCAAAGGCAAGGCAGGGGAAGAGCTGAAGCCAGGAAGGCGCCAGTGGCGTCTCCCAGCCTCACACAGCCTGCTCCTTCCTAGGGAGGGAGCCTAAAAGCAAGGTAAGTCTGGGCAAGGCTCGCCCATGGCAGAGCAGCCTCGCGACGGAACTCTGCCAGATCGGGGCTCTGAGCAGAGCCAGAGCTCTGCCGTACTGGAGGCCGCACCTAGCTCCCTGCAAGGAGGGCTTTCAAACCCCAAACAATGAACCACATACCCCAAACCCCGAACCACATACCCAAACATGGTACCCGAACCCCAAACCCCATATCCTGAATCTGAACCCCTATCCCAACCGCAAACCCCAAACCCTGAACAGGGAACTCCAAACCCCTTACCCGAACTCAAAACCCCTAACCCAATCCCCAAACTCCGAACCCCAAACACCTAACCCGTACCGTGAACCCCTAACCCTAACCCAAACCCCTAAACCCGAGCCCTAAACCCCAAACCCAAACCCCGACCCTCAAGCCCCGAACCGCAAATCCTGAAACACGTAGCCCAAACCCCGAATCCATAACTCCGAACCCCAATCCAGAACCCAACCCCGAACCCCAAACCACTAGCCCGAACCCCAAACCCAAACCCAAACCGCACACCCCTAAACCGAACCCCAAACCCTGAACCCAAACCCCTAACCTGTACCCCCACCCCACACCCCGAACCCGAACCCCAAACCCCTAACCCGAATCGCAAACCCCTAACCTGAACCCCAAATCCCAAACCCCAATCCCAAACCGCAAACACCAAAACCGAACCCTAAACCCCGAAACCCAACCCCCAAACCCAAACTCCAAACTGCTAACCCGAACCCCAAACCCCAAACCCCTAACCGGAACCCCAAACCTCAAATCCAAAACCGCACACCCCAAACCTCTAAGCCGAACCCCGAACTGCCAACCCCTAATTCCTAACCCGAACAGCAAAACTCGAAACTGCACCTCACACCCCCAACCCCAAACCATGAACCCAATCCCCTGAACCCCAAACCCCAAACCTCAAATCTCGACCCCCGAACCACAAACCTCACATACTCAACCCCTAATCGGAACCTCAAACCCGAATCCCCAAACCCCAAACCCAAATCCTAAACCCCTAATCCCTAACCCAAACCGTCAACCCAGAAACCGAACCCCTAATCCCCAACCCCCAACCCTCAACCCAAACCCCAAACCATAACTGGAACCCCAAACCGCGAACCCCTCACCCAAATCCCAAACTCCAAACCCCAAACCCCTAAGCCTTAACCTAAACTGCCAAGCCCCTAACCCGAACCGGAGAATCCCTACCCCGAACCCCAAACCCCAAATCCTAACCGCGAACCCCCTAACCCAAACCCCAAACCCAAACCGCGAACCCCAAACCCCTAACCCGAATCCCAAATCCCCAACCCCAACCGTGAACCTCAAACCCCAAACCCCTAACCCTAACCTCAAACCCAAACCCCAACTGCGAACCTCTAAACCCAAATCCGAGAACCCCTAACCTGATCCCCAAACCCCAAACCCAAGCCCCAAACTCAAACCGCGAGCCCCAAACCCCAAACCCTTAACCCGATCCTCAAACCCCAAACCCCAACTGCAAACCCCTAATCTGAACGAGAACCCATAACCTGATCCCCAAACCCCAAACCCCTAAGCTGAACCTTGAACCCCTAATCGGAACCCCAAACCCCAAACGAGAACCGCGAACCCGGAACCCCAAACCCTGAACTCCAAACCCCAAACCCGAACCCTGAACCCTAACCCGAACCCGAATCCAAACCCTAAGAAGGGAGGGGATTCCCGTAACCCGAACTCTGAACCTGAACCCTAACAAGTTGAGGGGATGCCGGCACCCTAACCCTAACCCTAACCCTAACAATAAAACTCTAAAAGGAAAAGAAACTTTTCTGGCCTAAGCCCCGCCCCTTGCGGTCCCCCATCCGCTCAAAGCAAAAAAGGCAAGCCCGGACTGGAACTTCTGACCCACAAAGCCAGATTGCATGTTTACTCGGCCGTCAGCCTAACCGCTATGCTAACAAAGCCCCCCGGGTTTCATGCTGCTCCCAGGCACTCTTCAAGCCTCGGCCCGCCAGGGCAGGCTAATAAAGAACTATGGGCCCCAGCGCTCACTTTAAGCCCTAACCGTAACCTGAACCCTGACCCTGACCTGAACCCTAACCCAAACCCGAACTCTAAGAAGAGGGGGTTCCCCGAATTCTAACCCTAACCCCGAACCCGAACCGAGCGAGTTGGGGGTTGCCCGAACCCTAACCCTAAGCTTCACAATAAACCTCTAAAATCAAAAGAAACTTTTCTGGTCTAAGCCCCGCCTCTTGTGGTCCCCCGCCCCCTAAAAGGGAAAGAGTTAAACCCGGGACTTGAACTCCTGACCTACAGACCCTAGTCTGCCTGACTTACCAGCCTGCCTAACCGCTATGCTACAGAGGCTTGCTGTTTCAGGCAGCGCTCCCGGGCCCTCTTCAAGCCTCTGCGCGCCAGGGTCTGGCTCTATAGAATATCATGGCTGTCCTAGGTCATCTTTGCTTCTTATCCCTAAATCATAGACAGATGAGCTGAGAAAAAGCTTGGTTGTCTCGGTGGGGTGGATCTGCTTGTCCTTGTGTTTCCCCTGGAGGCAGTCGCGGTCCCGCGGGCCTGGCCTGGCAGGGGTGGGGCGGGGCGCACCGTGCGCGGGGGGCGCGGGCGAGCCTGGCGGCTGGTCAGGGGCGCGGCTCACGGAGCGGGTCTGGGCGGGTGAACATGGCGGCGCCTCGGGGCCAGGGGTCCCCAGTTGTGCTCTCAGGGCTCGCCATTGCAGCTGGGACTGCTCGTTTCGTGGGCTCCTGGGTCCCCGTCGATTGGCATCCAGCGAGCAGAGCGCAGGGCTGTGGACCACAGGTAAGGGAACTCGGACTCGGCGGAGCAGGGAACCATGTCTTCTGCCCTTTGTTTGCAGTCTCGGAGCGACTGAAAATGAAAAGCTCGCCTTTCGCCGAGTTGGCTTCACCGTTTTACCGCCACCCTTTGCATACAGCTCAGACCCGCGCGCTTTTCCC
>NW_017190040.1:0-161901 GCF_001704415.2 Capra hircus
TAGTTTATCAACATCCAGTGTTTAAGTGGTGTGACACACTTCAGATGCTTCTTTATTTACCTGATTGATGTTCTCAGTCACACAGTCATGTCCTGCTCTTTGAAACCCCATGAACTACAGCACACCAGGCTTCCCTGTCCTTCACTATCTCCTGAAATTTGCTCAAATTCCTGTCCATTGAGACAGTTAAGCCAGCACTCAACCATCTTATTCTCTGTCCACACTCACCCCACCTGCTGACAATCTTACCCAGCATTAGGTCTTTCTAATGATTGGCTCTTTTCATCAGGTAGAAGTATTGCAATTTCAGCATCAGTCCTTCCAATGAGTAGTCAGTGTTGATTTCCTTAGGACTGACTGTTTTTGATCTCTTTGCAGTTCAAGGAATCAAGAGTCCTCTCCAGCACTACAGTTCTAAAACATTTAATTATTTTTGGCATAAACTTTCTTATAGTTCAGATCCCACATCCATGCATGAATTGGAAAAACCATTACCTTGGCTATTGCCAGCAAAAGGAATGTCTGGTTTCATCTATGCTGTCTAGGTTTGCATAGCTTTTCCTGCAAGAAACAAGTGTTTAAATTTCATGTTTGCAGTCATCATGCACAGTGATTTTGGAACTCATGAAAATAAAATATTTCACAGTTTCCATTGCGCCCTGATTTATTTGCTACCAACAGATGGGACTGGATGACATGATCTTAATTTATTGAATGTCGAGTTTAAGTCAACTTTTTAAATCTCCACATTCATCTCAGCAAGAAGCTCTAACTCCTCGTCTGCTTCTGTAATGTGCATGTCTGAGTTTATTTATATTTCTGCCAACAATTTTGATTCCAGTTTGTGCTTCATCCAGTTCTGACATTTTGCATGGTAGACTATGCATGCAAGTTAAATAAGTGGGGTGACAACAAGACAGCCTTCACATACTCCCTTACCAACTCTGAACAACTCCATTGTTCCTGTGTGATTCTGTTACCTCGTGACCTGCATACAGGTTTCTCAGGAGCCAGAAAGTAGTCTAGTAGACCCATCTCTAAGAATTTTTCTCAGTTTCTGTGACCCACACAGTCAAAAGGCTTTAGCATAGTCGATGAAGTAGAAGTAGGTCATTTTCTGGAATTCCCTGCTTTTTCTATGATCCAATGAATGTTGGCAATTTGATCTCTGGTTCCTCTGCCTTTCATAATCCAATTTGTACATTTGAAAGTTCTCAGTTCACATATTGTAGAAAACCTAGATGAAGGCATTTTGAGCATTACCTTGCCAGCATATGAAATGAGAACGACTATGCAGTAGTTTGAGCATTCCTTCACAATCCCCCCTTTTTGGATCAGAGTGAATCTGACCTTTTCCTGTCCTGTGGTCATTGATGAGTTTTCCAAATTTCCTGGCACATTCAGTGCAAACATTTTAACAGCATTATATTTTTTACAATTTGAAATAGCTGAGCTTCAGTTCTATCATCTCACTAGCATTGTTTGTGGTAATTCTTCCTAAGATCCACTTGACTTCACACCCCAGGTTGTCTGCTCTATGTGAGTGATCACACCATTATGGTTATATAGGAGACTGAGTGGAGAAGGCGATGGCACCCCACTCCAATATTCTTGCCTGGAAAATCCCATGGACAGAGGAGCCTGGTAGTGTGCTGTCCATGAGGTCACAAAGAGCTGGACACGAAAGAAGCGACTTAGCAGCAGCAGCAGCAGCAGGTGATTAAGACCTTTCTTGGTATAGCTCTTCTCTTATACACTTGCCAACACTTCATCACATCTTCTGCGTCTGCTAGGTTCATACCACTTCTGTCCTTGATTGTGCCCATGTTTGCATAAAATATCCCCTTGGTGTCTCTAAGGTTCTTGGCCAGATTTCTAGTCTTTCTGATTATATTTTTCCCTCTATTTTCTATTGGCATTAAATACACACAATATCATATCCCCATCCAGTGTTTAAGCTTAGATATGCTTCAAATGTTTTTTAATCCACTCCAGAAGAAATTAATGTTCCATTTTTTTTCTTTATTGTGACATGGTTTGAGCCTCCTCCATTCCCTCCAGGTCAAACACACCCTGTAAATTATCATCATTTGTTGATGCTGTGCTAGTACAGGCTTAAAATGTCCCTTTGTCTCATTTAATCAAATATTCCCTGTCGTTTACCATTATGCAGTGTTCCAGTACTGTGGCTTGCCTCATGTACTTCTTCATCCTCTCCAAATAAGATACGGTTGGTAACTTATCACAATTGCTGTTTCAGTTCCTGTGATGAGTTTCAAGTCCTTCTTTTAGTCTGTTCTAGATAAAACACATTCAGAAGTTTACCAATGGTCCCATGTTTTACTCTGTGCCATGCTTCCAGTTTCACTTTCATTCAACATGTATCAAACACACCCTATAGTTTATCACCATCCAGTGTTTCAATGCTGTTTTCAGCTCAACTGCTTCTTCATTCTCTGCAGAAAATACACAAGCAATAATTTATCACAATCCAGTGTGTTCATTCTGATATATGTTTCACAGATCCTTTTTCCATCCAAGGTTGTGCACACTTAATTTATCACCATCCATTGATTCAGTGCTATTACATACTTTTATTGTTTTTTCAACTACCACATGTCATGATACACAATGATTTATTATGATACAGTTTCAGTGTTGTTGACATGCTCCTTGTGATTCCTTCCCTATACAAGATCAAATGCAGACCATTTGAAGTGTGAACATATAGTGTTTCAAGTGGTTCTTCACTTATTCCACAACAAATACACCATATAAGTTACTGATATTTATTGTTTCAATGCTGTAGCACATATTAACTGCTGCTTCACTAACTCCAAGTCAAACACATTCAGTGTTTTACCACTATCTTGGGTTTCATATATGTGACATGCTTCAATAGCTCCTGAAACTACTCAAGGTCAAATGCACTCAGTAGATTTATTGTTGCTGGCTGTTATTTGTTTGTTCAGTCACTCAGTCATCTCCAACTCTTCATAATCCCCTGGACTGCAGTATATCATGCCTTCTTGCTCTTCACCATCTCCCGCACGCTTGTTCAAACTCAAATCCACTGGATCGGTGATGCCATCCAAGCATCTGGTCCTCTATCTTCCCCTTCTTCTGCTCCAATCTTTTGCAGCATCAGAGTCTTGCCAATGAATTGACTCTTCACATCAGATAGCCATAATATTGGAGCTTCTGCCTCAGCATCAGCCCCTTCAGTGAATTTTCAGGATTGATTTCCTTTAGGGTTGACTGGATTGATTTCCTTGCAGCCCAAGGGACTCACAAGAGTGGTCTCCAAGATTGTGGTTCAAAAGTATCTATTCCTTAATGTTCTAACTTACTTTGTCACATGACTAGTTAAAAACAACGCAAATATAGCTCTGACTATAATGGACGCTTCTTGGCCACGGAATGTCTCTGCTCTTTAACATGCAGTCTAGGTTTGTCACTGCTTTTCTTCCAAGAAACAAGCGTCATTTAATTTCATAGCTGCAGTCATCACCTGCCATGATTTTGGAGTCCAAGAAACAGAAGTCTGCCACTGTTGCCATTGTGTTCCCATCTATTTGCCATGAAATAATAGGATCAGATGCCATGATCTTCGTTTTTTGAATGTTGAGTCTTAAACCAGCTTTTTCACTCTCCTCTTTCACACTGCATCAAGAGGGCTCTTTAGTTATTCTTTGCTTTATGCTATATGAATGGTATCATCTGCATATCTGAAGTTACTGATAATTCATTTTTCTCTTAATTTCAGCTTGTGTTTCCTCCAGCCCAGCATTTTCCAAGATATGTTCTGCATATAAGTCAAATAAACAGGTTGGCTTTTTTTTTTTTTTTTTTCCCCCAATTTCAAAACCCTCTCTTCTTCTGTATCTGGTTCTCACTGGTTGTTTCTTGACCTGGATACAGGTCTCTCAGAAGGCAGGTAGGTAGTCTTGGTATTTCCATGTCTTTAAGAATTTTCTGCAGTTTGTTGTGATCCACACTGTGGATTTTTATCATAGTCAATAAAGCAGAAATAGTTTTTTGGTTTTTTTTAAGAATATTCTTGCTTTTTCCATGATCCAATGGATGTTGCCAATTTGACCTCTGGTTTCTGTCTTTTCTAAATCCAGTTTGCACATTTGCCACTTCTAGGTTAATGCGCTGTTAAAGTCTTGCCTGGAGAATTGTGAGCATGCCTTTGTTCGATTCACTTCAGTTGCTCAGTTGTGGCTGTTTGTGAAACCATGGACTACAGCAAATCAGGCCTCCCTGTCCATCACCAACTCCCGCAGTTTACTGAAATTCATGTCCTTTGAGTCGGTGATGCCATCTAACCATCTCATCCTCTGTCCTCCCCTTCTCCTGCTTTCAATCTTCCCAAACATCAGGGTCTTTTAAAATGAGTCAGCTCTTCAAATCAGTTTGCCAAAATATGGAGTTTCAGCTTTAACATCAATCCTTCCAATGAATATTCATCATTGATCTCCTTTAGGATGGATTGGTTGGACCTCCTTGCAGTCCAAGGGACTCTGAAGAATCTCCTCCAACACCACAGTTCCAAAGCATCAGTTCTTTGGTGCTCAGCTTTCTTTATAATTCAAATGTCACATCCATATATGCCTACTGGAAAAATCATAGTCTTAACTAGGTGGAGCTTTGTTGGCACATTCACATCTCTGCTTTTTAATATGCTGTCTCAGTTCAGGTCAGTTCAGTCGTGTCCAACTCTTTGCAAGCCCATGAATCGCTGCAAGCCAAGCCTCCATGTCCATCACCAACTCCCTTAGTTCACTCAGGCTCACATTCATCGAGTCAGTGATGACATCCAGCCATCCAGCCATCTCAGTTGTTCATAAATTGTCTTCCAAGGAGTTAGTGTGTGAAATAAGGGAGTTGTGTGATACTTCGAACATTCTTTTGCATTGTCATTTTTTGGATTTCACATGAAAAACTGACCTTTTCCAGTCCTGCAGCCACTGCTGAGTTTTCCAACTTTTCTGGCATACTGAGTGCAGCACTTCAACACTATCATCTTTTAGAATTTGAAATAGCTCAGCTGGTGTTCCATCACCTCCACTATCTTTCTTGGTAGTAATGCTAACAGGCACTTGATTGCACACTCCAAGATGTGTGGCTGTAGGTGAGTGATCACACCATCATGGTTATCTGGGTCATTGGGATCTTTTTGGATAGTTCTTCTATGTATTCTTCCATGTATTCACCACACCTTAACATCTTCCACTTCTTTTAGGTTCATACCTTTTCTGTCCTTTATTGTGTCCATAGGTGCAAGAAATACACCAGTAGTTGGGCAACATCCAATGTTTTAGCACTGTGACATATTTCAAGAATTTTGCCACACACCACTGTTCAGAAATACCCAGTAGTTTATCAGCATCCCATGCCTCAATTCGAGGATTTGCCTCAAGTGCTTCTTCACAACCCTAGACAAAACACACCCAGTAGATTATCACCATCCATTGTTTCATTCCTGTAGCAGGCTTCATGTGCTTCTTCATCCTCTCTAGGTGAAGCACATGCAGTAGCTTATGACCATTTAGTGTTTCCATTTCATGGCAGATTCCAGGACTTTTCCATCCTCACCAGGACAAACACACTCAAACATTAACACCATCCAGTGTTTTCCTGTGTGACATTCCTCAAGTCGTCCTCATTATCCCAAGTGACACACATTCATAACATTCACCACCTACTGTTCCAATGCGAAGATCCACTTCAATGGTGTGTTCATTCTCCCCATTTAAAGACATCCACTAGGCTATCTCCATACAGTGTTGAAATTCAGTGACATGACTCCAGTGCTTCTCCATCCATCCAATGTCAAACCCAGCTGGTAATTATTGACCATTCAACGTTTCATTGTGTGACATGCTTCAAGTGCTTCTCTATTCACCCAGGTCACATGTGCCCAAGATTATTAAAAAGATATGAAAAAGAGAAAAAAATCACTCTCTAAGGGGTGATCAGTTCAGTTCAGTCGCTCATTCATGTCCAACTCTTTGTTATCCCATGAACCGCAATGAGCCAGGCCTCCTGTCCATCACCCACTCCCATAAGTAACCCAAACCCATGTCCATTGAGTCGGTCATACCATCCATCCATCTCATCCTCTGACGTCCCCTTCTCCTCCTGCCCTCAATCATTCCCAGCAACAAGATGCTATCAAATGAGCCAGCTCTTCACATCAGGTGGCCAAATTATAGGAGTTTCAGCTTCAAATCTGTCCTTCCAATGAACACTAAGGACTGATTTCCTTTAGGATGGACTGGTTGGATCTCCTTGCAGTCCAAGGGACTCTCAAGCATCTTCTTAAACACCCAGTTCAAAAGCATCAATTCTTCAGTGATCAGGCTTCTTTATATTCCAACACTTACATCCATACATGACTACTGGAAAAACCATAGCCTTGACTAATGGACCTTTCTTGACAAAGTAAAGTCTCTGTTTTAAATATGAATATTAATAATCATAAAATCAATAATAATCATCAAGAATAATCAATAATAATTAATAATTAATCATCTAGGTTGGTCATAAGTTTCCTTCCAAGGAGTAAGCGTCTTTTAATTTCATGGCTGCAGTCACTACCTTCAGTGATTTTGGAGCCCAGAAATATGAAGTTATCTTCTGTTTCCACTGTTTCCCCACCTATTTGCCATGAAGTGATAACATCAGATGCCATGATCTTAGTTTTTTGAATGTTGAGCATTAAGCCAACTTATTCACTCTCTTGTTTCACTTTCATCAAGAGGCTCTAGTTTTTCTTCACTTTCTGCCACAAGGGTGGTGTCATCTGCATATTACAGGTTATTGATATTTCTCCATCAATCTTGTTTACACCTTGAGATCCTCCAGCCCAGTGTTTCTCATTATGTAGTCTGTGTAGAAGTTAAATAAGCAAGGTGACAATTATACAGACTTGAAGTACTCCTTTTCCTTTTTGGAACCAGTCTGTTGTTCTATTTCCAGTTCTAACTGTTGCTTCCTGAACTTCATACAAGTTTATCAAGAGGTAAGTCAGGTGGTCTGGTATTCCCATCTCTTTCAGATTTTCCCAAAGTTTATTGTAATCCATACAGTTAAAATCTCAATTAAACAGAAGTAGATCTTCTTTCCTGGTTTTCCAATGATCCAGCAGATGATGGCAATTTGATCTTGGTTCCTCTGCCTTTTGGAAAACCAACTCGAATATTTGGAAGTTCCTGGTTGATGCATTGCTGAAGCATGGCTTCGATAATTTTAACCATTAATTTAGTAGCATATGAGATGAACGCAACTCTGTAGTAATTGGAAAATTCTTTGGCATTGCCTTTCTTTGGGATCGGAGTGAAACTGCCCTTTTCAAGTCCTGTGGCCAGTGCTGAATTTTCCACATTTGGTGCCATGTTGAGTGCATCACTTTCACAGCATTGTCTTTTGGGATTTGAATTAGCTCAACTGGAATTCTATCACCTCCACTAGCTTTCTTTGTAGTGATGCTTCCTAAGACCCACTTGAGTTTACATTCCAGGATGTCTGGCTCTAGGTGAATGATCACATCATCACGATTATCTGTGTCATGAATATCTTTTTGTACAGTTCTTCTGTGTATTTTTGCTACCTCTTCTTAATATCCTCGGCTTCTGTTAGGCCCAAACCACTTCTGTCCTTTATTGAACCCATCTTTGCATGAAATGTTTGCTTGGTATCTCTAATTTTTGGAGGAGATCTCTAGTCTTCCACATTCTATTGTTTCCTCTATTTCTTTGCTTCAGTGAGTGTGGCCCAATTCAGATGCTCTCTTCCCACTCTGGTCAGTCATAGCCAATAATTTGTACCAAAAGGTGTCCAGTGCTGACACATGACCAATTTCAATTCTTCCTTAATGAAGTGAGTAAAAAAAAAAAAAAAATGAATAAATAAATTCCAGGAGTTTATCAATACACAGTGTTTTATGGCTGCCACTGGATTTGAGTACTTCCTACCCACTCCAGGTTAACATAGTTATTTATCACCATCCACTGTTTCAGTATACTGACAGGCTTTGAATGCTTCTACATTAATCCTGGTGCAAATTTTCTAGTAGTTATAAACAGCCAGTGTTTTAGTTTTGGAGCATGACCCAATGGCTTCTTCATTCTCACCCATAAACCAAACTCCATGGTTTGTCGCCATCTAGTGTATACATAAAGTGACATGCTTAAAAAGCTTCATCATCCACCCTAGATCTAGACAGTCTTTCGTCTCCACACCAGCGTTTCACTGCTGTGACATTATTTGAAATTTTGTTTGTGCATACTGAGGCATACACAGCCAGTAGTTCACCATCCTCCAGTGTTTCAGGACTTTGATGAGATTAAATCTGATCTTGATCCCACTAATGTCAATATACTCACCATTTATAACCATCTTGTTTAACTGCTGTGACAAACTGTCAACTGCTTCTTCATCCATTCCTGTGTCAAACAAACCCAGTAGGTTTTTCCCCATCTAGTGCTAGTGTTCAGTACTATGAAATGATTCTGAAGCCTCTGTTTCCATTCCAGCTCAAACATAGTCCGTATTCTCAATCAGTGCTTCGGTGATGTCACATGCTTCAAGTGCTTTCTTCATTCACTCCATATCAAGTACATGCAGTCATTTATAAACATACAATGTTTCAGTTGTGTGGCTTGCTTCAAATGTTTCTCGAGTCCACTTGAGCTGAAACATACCCAGTAGCTTATGATCATTGGTGTTTCAGTGTTGTGACATGTTTCAAGTGCTTCTGCTTCTACGCCGTGTTAAATTCATGCAATAGGTAATCACCATCAGTTGTTTCAGTTCTGTTATATTCTTCAAGTCTTGTTTCATATACTCTGGTTCAAATATACCTAGAAGTTGTTCACCATCAACTGTTTAGTTCTGTGATACGTTTCAATTGTTTCTGTAGATACCAGTTCATGCACACTCGTACATTTATCACCATCCTGTTTTAGGGCTGTCATATGGTTAAATGAGTCCCCTTCTTACCCCAGGTCAAATACACCCAGTGTTCATCAACATCCAGTCTTTCAGCTACGTGATACAATTCAAGTGCTTTATCATCCATTCTCGGAAGACACTGGAATTTATCGAATTCCAGTGCTTCAGTGCTGTGAATTTTTTAAGTATTTCTGCATCCAAATAGCTCAGACATGACTAATAGATTATAACCACCACTGGTTCAGTTTTATGCCATGGCTTAAGAGCATCTCCATCTACTTTAGGTGGAACGCACTCAATAATTACCACCATCCTGTAAATCATAGGTAAAACCTTCTTGGAATGCTTCTTTGTCTACTGTGGTTAGGGTTAGGGTTAGGGTTAGGGTTAGGGTTAGCAGTTTTTTACCATTCAGTGTTTCAGTGCTGTGACAACTTCCACTGCTTCTTCGTGTACTACAGGTCATCATGCCAAGTGTCTTCTAACTACGAGCTTGCACTCTAGAGAACATATCTCTCCACTACTGAGACTGAGATGTAGAGCATGCATCTCACCACTGCTAAGACCCCATTCTAAGCACACATGCCACTTCTGCAGTGGCTAAACTGTGGAGGAAATGTGACAACACTATTGATCCTGTATTCTAGAACACACATCTTACCATTGCTGCACCAGTGTTCTACAGCAGGCTTGGCACAGCTACTGAGCTTGCATTCTGAAAGTAGCATCCTACCTCTACTGAGTCAACATTATATGGCATACATGATCCAACTTCTCAGTTTGCACTATGGAATATACATTTTGCCACTACTGAGCAAGCTGTTTGTACACATGACAACGTACTATTCCCAACATCAAAGGGCAATGTCGAAAATTATTTGAAGTACTGCACAATTGTGCTCATTTCACATACTAAGCAACAAAATGTTCAAAATACATTGTGCTAGGCTTCAAAGTATGTGAACCAAGAACTTCCAAATATACACAATGGATTTAGAAAAGACAGAGGAATGAGGGCTTATACTGCCCACATCCATTGCCTACTAGACAAAGTAGGAAGTCAAGAGATACCTGGGATAACAGGTAAGTTTGACTTTGGAGTACATATGAAGTATGACAAAGGCTAACAGAATGTTCTAAGAGAACTCACCATTTATAGAAAACACCCTCTTCCGACAAAACAAGAGATGACTCTAGAGATGATCAATGCTGAAATCAGATTGATTATGTTCTTTGCGACTGAAGATGGAGAAGCTCTATACAGTCGGAAAAAACAAGACTGAGCAGTGACATGGCCCTGATCAGAAATGCCTTAAAGCAAACTTCAGACTTAAATTGACGAAAGTATGGAAACTACTAGACCATTTGGGTTGACCAAAATCAATCCCTTATGATTACACAGTGGATGTGACAAATAGATTTGATGGATTAGATCTTATAGACAGACTGCCTAGAGAAATATGGGCCAAGGGTCATGTCATTCTGCATGAGAAAATGAACAAAAGCATACCCAAGAAAAATAAATGCAAAAAGGCAAAGGCCTTATCTGAGGAGGCCTTACAAATAGCTTAGAAAAGAAGAGAAGCTAAAGGCATAGGAGAAAAAGAAAGATAACCCATTTGAATGCAATTTTCTTAAGAATAGCAAGGAGAGATAAGAAAACTTTTCTCAGCGATCAATGCACAGAAATAGAGAAAAACAATAGGATGGCAAAGAACAGAGATCACCTCAAGAATGTTCCAGATACCAAGGGGACATTTCATGCAAAGATGGGCGCAATAAAGGAGAAAAACTATATGGACCTAACAGAAGCAGATATATTAACAAGTGGTGGCAAGAATACACAGAAGAACTGAACTAAAAAAAAAAAAAAAAAAAAAAAAAAAAAAAAAAAAGAAGAAAAAAAAAAAAAAAAAAAAAAAAAAAAAAAAAAAAAAAAAAAAAAAAAAAAAGAAGAAGAAGAAGAAGAAGAAGAAGATCTTACTGACATAGATAACCATGATGGTGTCTTTACTCACCCAGAACCAGACATCCTGGAATGTGAAATCAACTAGCCCTTAGTACATAACTATGAACAAAGTTACTAGAGGTGATGTGTTTCCAGTTGTGGAATTTCAAGTTCTACCAGATTATGCCATTAAAATCCTGCACTCACTATGCCAGCAAGTTTGAAAAGCTCAGCATTGGCCATGGAACTGGGAAAGTTTAGTTGAAACTCCAATCCTAAAGAAATGCTATGCCAAAAAATGTTCAAACTAACACACAATTGCACACATCTCACATGTAAGCAAAGTAAAGTTCAAAGTTCTCCAAGCTAGGCTTCAGCAGTACATGAACCGAGAACTTCCACATGTTAAAGCTGGATTTAGAAAAGTCAGAGAAACCAGAGATCAAATTGCCAGCATCCATTGGATTAGAGAAAAAGCAAGGGAGTTTAAGAAAAAACATCTGCTTCTGGTTTGGACTACACCAAAGGTTTTGACGGTATGAATGATAACAAACTATGGAAAATTCCTGAAAAGATGCAAATACCAGATCTCTTTAGCAGCCTCCTGAGAAATCCATAGGCATGTCAAGAAGTAACACTTAGAACTGGACATAGAACAATGCACTAGTTTCAAATTGGGAAATGAGTACATCAAGGCTGTATATTGTCATGTGGCTTATTTAAATTATATTCAGCACATCATGTGAAATGGCAGGCTGGATGAAGCCCAAACTAGAATCAAGATTGCCTGGAGAAATATCAATAACCTCAGATATGCAGATGACACCACATATATGACAGAAAGTGGAGAATAACTAAAGAGCATATTGATGGAAAGAAAGAAGAGAGTGAAAAACTTTGCTTAAAATTTGTATTGAAAAAATGAAGATCATGGCATCTGGCCCCATCACTTCGCATCAAATAGGGAAATCATGGGGAAAAATGGAAACAGTGATAGACTTTATTTTCTCGGGCTCCAAAATCACTGCAGATGGTGACTGCAGCCATGGAATTAAAAGGTGCTAGATCGTTGGAAGAAAAGCTGTAACCATCTAAAGAGCATATTCAAAAGCAGAGGCATTACTTTGCAATTAATGGTCTATCAGGTCATACCTATGGAGTTTCCATTACTCATGTATGGATGGGAGAGTTGCACTATACAGGAAACTGCGCATGGAATAATTGATGATTTTGAACTGTGGTGTTGGAGAAGACTCTTGCGAGTCCCTTGGACTGCCAGGAGATCAAAGCAGTCAATCCTAATGGAAATCAGCCCTGAATATTCATTGGAATTACTTTTGCTGAAGCTGAAATTCTGACACTTTGGCCACCTGATGCAAAGAACTGATTATAGGAAAAGACCTGATGCTGGGAAAGCTTGAGGGCAGAAGGAGAAGGGCCTAGCAGAGGATGAGATGGTCAGACCGTACAACTAATTTGATGCACATGAGTTTGAGCAAACTCTGGGAGTTAATGATGGACAGTGAGGTCTGGCATGCTGCATGATAAGGAACATAGCATTCCTTATTATGTTGCAGAGAGTTACTATGACTGAGTAACTGAACAACAGCAGACTAATACATTTCAATAAGAAGTGAAGACACAACTTTCAAGAAGGTGCTCAGAGAAAAATAGAGAAAAAATATCAATCCACTTCTCATACAGCCATTTTTACTGCTATCGAAACAATTTTTCCATATTTAAATATGGCTTTCCTGAAGTATGTGAATTCTAATTTGTTTTTTCGCCTCAGAGAGGTATGTTGATGAAGTCATGATGCACAGAGACATGTCAGTTCTCACAGATTCCCGTAAGAAAATCATGATGTACTTAAGGAGCTAGGGACATGTTTTCCATGGGAATGAAATATTTTGATGAGGAACTCTTTAATACTTTAGAAAATGTTAGTTACTATAATCAAATTTGTTTGCAATATTTGTATTTGTAGTCTTTCCTTCAGTATCTGAAGATACTACAGCCCTAACAATAATGCAGGGTTTTCCAACCAAAACCCTGAAAGAGAACAGCTCACTACACTCTAAAATCATGTTAGAAAAGTGTTAATTTGCTATTAAAATCAGTGAGGATTATACCCAAGTTAAAGAATGGCAAAAAACAGCTTGAAGAACATCACTAGAGCCTGCTAAAAGAAATGCAATATGGGGTTAATGTATGAAAGGTTAGAGTAGATGAAACTTGAATTATATTAATGGAAAATATACTAAAAGTTTCCTAGTGTGTGGGCAGAATGAGAAGTCTCAGAAACTAAAACAAACAAAACAAATCTACACATTCTTTTAGAAAATCCAAATGGCTTCAGAATGAAATATAAAGGTGCAGAAGAGATAGCTAACAGCTTAAGTAGATGTATGTATACTCGAATTATTTGAGCAATATGATGTTTCATAGGCTTTTACTCATTCACACCACAAACTTGAACTTTTATGGTTGGGATGCCCTTATCTCTTATCCTGGTGAACTATTGCACAGAATATTTTTATTCTGTGAAATTTTTTTTCCAATCAGTATTATTCTATCATGTTTTAAAAAATAAGTATTTTTGCGCTTTCAACATGCAAAGTATATTTGCTTGTTGCTACATGTATGTAACTACACTTCTACGTTAAACTAAGTCACTGCTTTTTTTTTAAGTCTTATTTATTTTATTATTTTTAAAATTACATTTATTTTGGTGGGGCCCAGTAGTCATGGATGTTCAAGGGCTTTCTCTAGCTGCGACAAGTGGTATGGTGCACTTCATTATGGTGCATAGCCTTCCCATTGTGATGTTTCTTTTTGTTGGAGAACACTGGCTCTAGTTTTGGCACATGAGCTTCTGAGTTGTGGCCCTTGCACTTAGTTACACGTCAGCATGTGGGATCTTCCCAGACAAGGATTATTGGGAAGCTGACTATTAACTGATGGATCACTAGGGTAGTTCTGAACAAACACAGACTATACAGGCTAGAAGTTGGATACAATACATATGAAAGCCAAGAAGTACTTCTTAAGTAGATACTGTGTTGCTTTGGGGGATTCACCTGCTGCCTCAGTGGTAAAATTCCACCTCCCAGTGTAGATGACCCAGGGTTGAGAAATCCCTGAGTTGGGAAGATAGATCTTCTGGAAGAGAGAATGAAAACAAACCTCGGTGTTTTTGCCTGGGAAATCCCATGGGCAGAGGAGCCTGGTGATCTATAGTCCACGGAGATGAAAAAGAAAAGGAAATGACTTAGCAACTCAGCATGACCACCACCACCATGTTGTTTTGGCAGAAAAGTAGATAGTTTAAATGAACTTTGTCTGGAATGTCTGAAAAGTAGTCAGTACTTTTGATTATTAAAACTATGCATAAGTAAAAGGCATTTTTTATTTTATTGTGTGTAAAAATCCTTTACAATATTGACTGCAAATTTTTATAATGTATTGCCAGATAATTTAGCCAGTCATTATATACATTTATTTAGTTCTCGTTTGAATCCATGTCTTAAAACAGCAACTGATTTCAGTTATATTCTTGCTTTGGTATCCGTCCTGAATTAGATTGCTTGAAGTTGCTCAGTCGTGTCTGACTGTTTGCAACCCCATGGACTGTAGCCTACCAGCTTCTCAGTCCATGGGATTTTCTAGGCAAGAATACTGGTGTGGGTTGCCATCTCCTTCTCCAGGGAATCTTTCTGACCAAGGGATGGAACCCGGGTCTCTCGCATTTTAGGCAGGCACTTTACCATCTGAGCTACCCGGAAAGGATAAATCCATGTTGCATGTTTAGGTTCATGTCTGCTGGTTTACTTTCCTCTACCTATCACTAACCTTAACCTTTTTTTTTTTTTTTTTTAGAAGGCATGCATATCCCAATGTGTTCAGCCTTCTTTTCTCATAAAATAGATGCTGGCACTATGTATTTCTATTTATCTTTATTCTGAGGCAGACAGTTTACAAATAATCAGATTTGAAAATAACTGCACTTGTAACTTCCAAAACGGTACTTCTAAGCTAACTGAAGGAGGGCACTTGGACAGTCATTCCTTGAATTCTCCTTTTTACAGTCCTGAGTTCTGCTTGTGTCATGTTTAATGTCCTTGTAATGCCTCCTGGAAAACTGTAACTAAAGGAATGAGAATACCTCCTTCAGAACAGCACCACTTTTCACATTCCACAACAAATCTCTCTTCATTATTCATTCCTGGCACTTCATTTTAGCTCTCAAGGTTTACTTAATCTTTGCTATATTTGGTCACACTTCTTTGCCTTTGAGTTCAGTGCTCTCTAGATTCTCCAAACCAACTGGCACAGCCTTTCTCTAGCAAATGTTTTGCTGCTAACTATTCAGGAAAACTCTTGGAATTCTTTTGCATAATGTGTTAGGTAAGTTACAAACCACTTCTACTTTTTTTTTTTTTCCCCTAATCTATTTATTTCACTTTTAATGTACAAATAAGTGTACATTTCCATACATTCCTTTTTGCCTCCTCTGTTTCTAGGAATGAAGTTTCAGATTCCCATGTTGGATTGTGCATTCTGAAGAGAATAGCAATTATTTATGAATGCAGACTTACCACAACTTGGTGCTTAATAGATGTTCAACACATTTTTTGTTAATGTTATCTTCCTAGGCTTCAATCCATCCTTGGGTAACTCCCTCTTCCTTCTGTGGGACTTTTAAACCAGCTGCTTCCTCTCAGGCCAAACTGAAAACATTTTGACATATGATTTTTCAGTTTTCATTGCTTTACAAATATATGGACTATTTTGGTTTATTAATTTGCAAATGAATTTTGGAACAGAATGTATAGAAGCCAGGTTTAATTGGAAAGTGTGGATGATAAAAATGCTAATGGTTATCTCTGGTAATGGGTTATGTGGTTGACAATATATTTATCTGCTAAGGGATTTAGAAGAAAGCCATCAACCATTTGTAAGTGGCTAATCAGTAAGCAAATTATGTTAAATGTAAATCTCTTTTGAGGTCTGTTAATATTTTGCTGCTATTTAAATGATAATCTGGTTCCCTGTTTATATAAAACTTAACAGGTTATGTTAGCTTGTTTGATGAGTTTGTAAACTATTATACTGATGATTAGACTTCAATTTTTATTCACTTTTTAATCACTGATGTAAAAGAGGCAGAAACAAGTGCAAGGGTAAGGACAATGAATATAAAAAAAGAGACAGTATTTAAAGAAGATGGACAAGGTAAGAATTCTTTAGCTATTTATACCGTTTATAATAATGTGAATTTCAGAGGTTAATCTGAAACATACCTTAGTCAAAGTCCTGAGGAGATGTCTCATATGTCCTGGTTTTTTTTTTTTTAATCCAAATTTTATTATTTGCATATATATATATATATATTTTTTTTTTTCTGCTGTTCTGGGCCTTCATTACTGTGCATGGGTTTTTCTCTAGTTGTTAGGAATGGGATCTGCTCTGTAGTTGCACTGCACAGACTTCTCAGTGGGGTGCCCTCTCCATTTGTGAAGTATAGGCTCTACTGAGACCAGGCTTCAGTTGTTGCACCATTTGGTCTCAACAGTTGGAGCTTCCAGGCTGTAGAACACAGGCTCAATAGCTGTGGCACAGCGGCTCAGTTGTTCTGAGGCATGCGCATTCATCCCAGACCAGGGATCAAACTGGTTTCTGATGTATTGGCAGGTGGATTCCCTACCACTGAGCCACCACAGAAGCCCCTCATGGCTCCAGCTTTTCCCCCATTTGCAGTGCCATACATTTCTCTAGAATTTCTGTATTAAATAATTCATTTTCCACCATTTCTTGTGGAGGATTAGCTTGTCATTTCTGTAAGCAAAGTGTTCTGTTTTTATTCTGGAAAAACATGGTATAACTGAGAGTGGATTTTAGGATTTAGAGCAGAGTAAGGCTGTCTTCCAACACTGAAAAATCCCTACTGTTGTAATATTTTTCAGTAGAATATGAGAAATCCATGCCAAGACCTTAGACCATTGGTAATGATGACTACATGTCATTAGTGCATGATCCTATTTAATAAAGTTACCAAATAACTGACTTTCATTTAAGTAAGTGAATACTAAAATAAGAGTAAATTAATTGACTGAACAACGTACTTTTTTTTTTTTTCACTTTAATGAAAATTTAAGCCCATGGTAACGTTGAAATGAGGGTACAAACCCCGTATGTTTTTCACTTAGACTCACTAATCTTTAATGTTTTCTTTTTGTATTTACTTTCTGTACATGAACATTTTCCTTCTAACATTTTAAATTTTGTTATAGACAGGTCTAGTTACATAGATATAGACTTGAGCCCTAAATATTTCATCTCCTAAGAGAGAAGCCTTTTGTTATAGGCAGGTCTAGTTACATAGATATAGACTTGAGCCCTAAATATTTAATCTCCTAAGAGTGAAGCCTTTCTCTATATAACTCTAGGAGAATGGTCACAAGACATTTAACCTTCCCATTATATTGTCACCTAGTAAACCATAACCTTGAGTAGACAGACCTTTTTTTTGGCAAAGTAATGTCTCTGCTTTTTAATATGCTATCTAGGTTGATCATAACATTTCTTTCAAGGAGTGTCTTTTCATTTCATGGCCACAGTCACCTTCTGCAGTGATTTTGGAGCCCTCCAAAATAAACTTTGACACTGTTTCCACTGTTTCCCTATCTGTTTCAAATGAAGTGATGGGAAAAGATGCCATAATCTTAGTTTTCTAAATGTCGAGCTTTAAGCCAACATTTTCCCTCTCCTATTTCACTTTCTCTAGAGGCTTTTTAGTTCCTCTTCAGTTTCTGCCATAAGAGTAGTGTAATCTGCATATCTGAGGTTATTGATATTTCTCCCTGCAATCTTAATTCCAGTTTATGCTTCTTTCAGCCCAGCATTTCTCTTGATGTACTCTGCATAGAAGTCAAATAAGCAGGGTGGCAATATACAGCCTTGAGGTGCTCATTTTCCTATTTGGAATCAGTCTGTTATTCCATGTCCAGATCTAACTGTTCCTTCCTGACCTGCATATAGGTTTCTCAAGAGGCAGGTGAGGTGGTCTGGTATAACCACCTCTTGGCCAAACTAGATAGCATATTAAAAAGCAGAGACATTACTTTGCCAACAAAGGTCCATCTAGTCAAGGCTGTGTTTTTCCCAGTGGTCATATATGGATATGACAGTTGGACTGTGAAGAAAGCTGAGCACTGAGGAACTGATGTTTTTGAACTGTGGTGTTGGAGAAGATTCTCAAGAGTCACTTGGGCTGCAAGGAGATCTAGCCAGTCCATCCTAAAAGAAATCAGTCCTGGGTGTTCATTGAAAGAACTGATGCTGAGGCTGAAACTCCAATGATTTGGCCACCTCATGTGAAGATTTGGCTCATTGGGAAAGACCCTGATACTGGGAAGGATCGGGGGCAGGAGGAGAAGGGGACAACAGAGGATGAGATGGTTGGATGGCATCACCAACTCAATGGACATGAGATTAGGTAAACTCTGGGAGTTGGCAATGGATAGGGAGGATTAGTGTGTTGCCATTCATGGCGTTGCAAAGAGTCAGATATGACTTTGCAACTGAACTGAATTGCACTGAAGTACTCTTTTCTAGCACTGTTGCATGTGCTTAGTCATGTCTGACTGTCTTTTGAAATAATGGATTGTGCCCCACTTGGCTCCTGTGTCCATAGGATTCTCCAGGAAGAAGACTAGAATGTGCTGTCCTCTCCTTCTCCATGGGATCATCCTGGCCCAGAAGTCAAATGTGTCTCTCCTTTGTCTCTTGCTTTTGCAGGTGGATTCTTCATGGATGCTTTTGAACTGTGGTGTTGGAGAAGACTCTTAAGAATCCATTGGACTGCAAGGAGATCTAACCAGTCCATTCTGAAGGACATCAGCCCTGGGATTTCTTTGGAAGGAATGATGCTAAAGCTGAAACTCCAGTACTTTGGCCACCTTATGTGAATAATTGATTCATTGGAAAAGACTTTGATGCTGGGAGGGATTGGGGGCAGGAGAAGAAGGGGACGACAGAGGATAAGTTGGCTGGATGGCATCACTGACTCGATGAACGCGAGTCTGCATGAACTCCGGAAGTTGGTGATGGACAGGGAGGCCTAGGGTGCTGTGATTCATGGGGTCGCAAAGAGTCGGACACGACTGAGCAAATAAACTGAGCTGAACTGTAATGAACTGAGCCACTAGGGAAAACTGTTTTTTTGTTACAGCTCCTAGCCATATGTGGAGGTTGAAATGAATGGAAATTAACATATTGTTCAATTCACATGTATACTTTTCTCTTAACTGAAAATTCTATTATCTGCCGTAGAGCTGGTGTATAACCTCCATTCACATTTGTACATTTGCTTATGTAATTTACAGCACTTCTTAACAAAGCCATGTAGTTATTCCTGCATAGTGAAGGACATGAAACCCACACAACACAGACACACACACACACTCACACACAAGCGCAAATAATTTATTAATTTCTTGGAACATGATGTGAGGCTAAAGATAATCCGGTCCTTGATCTTCATATTTTTTCCTTACATTAGAAGTTTGTTTTCATGGCCTATTTTTAAATTGTCATCTTCTTTTCTTTGTTATTTTCTTGTGTGTAGCACTCCTGAGTACTAAGCTGGGTTCATGGGCTGTTTTCCAAGGAATTCTCCAGCATGTGAATCCTATTACATTTCAGGATAATTACAAATTAGACTAGGAGCTCTTTGGTGGAGTTGTTATTCAGTAGCTAAGTCATGTCTATGACTCTGTCATAGACAGAGGACCCCATGAACTTCAGTACACTAGGATACCCTGTCCTTCACAATCTCCCTGAGTTTGCTCAGACTCTTATACCTTGAATCCTTTGATACTACCCAAACATCTCATCTTCTGTTGTCCTCTTCTCTTGCCCTCATGCTTTCCCTGCATCAAGGTCTTCTTCTTTCAGTCGACACTTTGCCTCAGGTGGCCAAAGTATTGGAGCTTCAGCAGCAGATCTTGCAGTGAATGTTCAGGGTTGATCTCCTTTAGGATTGACTTCTTTGATCTCCTTGCCATCCAGTGGACTCTCAAGAGTCTTCCCCAGCACTTCAGGTGAAAAGCTTCAACTCTTCAGTGTCTAGCCTTCTTTATGGTCCCAACTATCACATCCATATGTGACTACTGAAAGAACTAGATATTTGACTATACAGACCTTTGTCAGCAAAGCGGTAGCTCTGCCTTTTAACATGTTGTATAGAGTTGCCATGGGGATGGTCTTGATCCCTGTCTCCTGTACAAAGTCACGATCCTCATTCCATAGTTCATCAGACACCAAATCTATCAGATCTAGGCCCTTAATTCCACTTCTCACTTCCACTGTATAATCATAAGGGATTTGATTGAGGTCATACCTGAATGGTCTAGTGGTATTCCCTACTTTCTTCAATTTGAGTCTGAATTTGGTAATAAGCAGCTCAGGATCTGAGCCACAGTCAGCTACTGGACTTGTTTTTGTTGACTGTATAGAGCTTCTCCATCTTTGGCTGCAAATAATATAATCAATCTGATTTCGATGTTGACCATCTGGTGATGTCCATGTGTAGAGTCTTCTCTTGTGTTGTTGGAAGAGGATGTTTGCTATGATCAGTGCATTTTCTCTCCAGAACTCTCTGAGTCTTTGCCCTGCTATATTCTGCATTCCAAGGAAAAATTTGCTTGTTACTCCAGGTGTTTCTTGACTTCCTACTTTTGCATTCCAGTCCCCTATAATGAAAAGGATATCTTTTTTGGGTGTTAGTTCTAAAAGGTCTTGTAGGTATTCATGATCAAGACAATCCCCATGAAAAGGAAATGAAAAAAAGCAAAATGGCTGTTTGGGGAGGCCTTACAAATAGCTGTGAAAAGAAGAGAGGTGAAAAGCAAAGGAGAAAAGGAAAGATAGAAGCATCTGAATGCAGAGTTCCGAGGAATAGCAAGAAGAGATAAGAAAGCCTTCTTCAGCAATCAATGCAAAGAAATAGAGGAAAACAACAGAATGGGAAAGACTAGAGATCTCTTCAAGAAAATTAGAGATACCAAGGGAATATTTCATGCAAAGATGGACTTGATAAGGGACAGGAATTGTATGGACCTAACAGAAGCAGAAGATATTAAGAGGAGGTGGCAAGAATACATGGAAGAACTGTACAAAAAAGATCATGACCCAGATAATCATGATGATGTGATCACTAATCTAGAGCCAGATATCTTGGAATGTGAAGTCAAGTGGGCTTTCAAAAGAATCACTATGAACAAAGCTAGTGAAGGTGATGGATTTCCCATTGAGCTCTTTCAAATCCTGAAAGATGATGCTGTGAGAGTGCTGCAGTCAATAAGCCAGCAAATTCGGAAAACTCAGCTGTGGCTGCAGGACTGGAAAAGGTCAGTTTTCATTCCAATTCCAAAGAAAGGCAATGCAAAATAATGCTCAAACTACTGCATAATTGCACTCATCTCACATGCTAGTAAAGTAATGCTCAAAATTATCCAAGTTTGTGTTGGTTTTAGAAAAGGCAGAGGAACCAGAGATCAAATTGCCAACATCCACTGGATCATGGAAAAAGCAAGAGAGTTGCAGAAATACATCTATTTCTCCTTTTTGTCTATGCCAAAGCCTTTGACTATGTGAAACACAATAAATTGTGGAAAATTCTGAGAGAGATGGGAATACCAGATCACCTAACTTGCCTCTTGAGAAATCTGTATTCAGGTTAGGAAGCAGCAGTTAGAACTGGACATGGAACAACAGACTGGTTCCAAATAGAAAAACGAGTGCGTCAAGGCAGGATATTGTCACCCTGCTTATTTAACTTATATGCAGAGTACATCATGAGAAATGCTGGCCTGGAAGAAACACAAGCTGGAATCAAGATTGTCCAGGAGGAATAGCAGTAACCTCAGATATGCAGATGACACCACCCTTATGGCAGAAATTGAAGAGGAGCTAAAAAGCCCCTTGATGAATGTGAAAGTGGAGAGTGAAAAAGTTGGCTTAGAGCTCAACATTTAGAAAACGAAGATCATGGCATCCGGTTCCATCAATTCAGGGGAAATAAATGGGGAAATAGTAAAAACAGGGTCAGATTTTATTTTTTTGGGCTCCAAAATCACTCCAGATGGTGATTGCAGCCATAAAATTAAAAGATGCTTATGCCTTGGAAGAAAAGTTATGACCAACCTAGACAGTATATTCAAAAGCAGAGACATTACTTTGCCGACTAAGGTCCAGTTAGTCAAGGCTATGGTTTTTCCAGTGGTCATGTATGGATGTGAGAGTTGGAATATGAAGAAGGCTGAGTGCCAAAGAATTGATGCTTTTGAACTGTGGTGCTGGAAAAGACTCTTGAGAGTCCCTTGGACTGCAAGGAGATCCAACCAGTCCATTCTCAAGGAGATCAACCCTGGGATTTCTTTGGAAGGAATGATGCTAAAGCTGAAGCTCCAGTACTTTGGCCATGTCATGAGAAGAGTTGACTCATTGGAAAAATCTTTAATGCTGGGAGGGATTGGGGTCAGGAGGAGAAGGGGACGACCGATGATGAGATTGCTGGATGGCATCACGGACTCGCTGGACGTGAGTCTGAGTGTCCTCCGGGAGATGGTGTTGGACCGGGAGGCCTGGCGTACTGTGATTCATGGGGTCGCAAAGAGTCAGACATGACTGAGCGACTTAACTGAACTGAACTGATAGAGCTGCCATAGCTTTTCTTCCAAGGAGCAGTTCAGTTCAGTCACTCAGTTGTGTTCGACTCTGCAACCCAGTGGACTGCAGAATGCCGGGCCTCCCTGTCCATCACCAACTCATGTGGTTTACCCAAATGCACGCTCATTGATTCAGTGTTGACATCTGTCAATCTCATCCTCTATTGTCCCCATCTCCTCCTGCCCTGAATCTTTCCCAACATCAGGGTCTTTTCAAATGAGTCAGCTCTTTGCATCAGGTGGCCAAGTGTTGGAGTTTCAGCTTCAACATCAGTCTTTCCAATGAACACCCAGGACTGATCTCTTATAGGATGAACTGGTTGGATGGCCTTGAAGTTCAAGGGGCTCTTAAGACGCTTCTCCAACACTGAGTAAGAAAGCATCAGTTCTTTGGCACTCAGCTTTCTTTACAGTCCAACTCTCACATCCAAAAATAACTACTGGAAAAATCATACTCTTGACTAGAAGGAACTTTGTTGGTGAAGTAATGTCTCTGCCTTTTTAATATGCTGTCTAGGTAAGTCATAACTTTCCTTCCAAGGAGTAAGTGTCTTATAATTTCATTGCTGCAATCACCATCATCAGTGATTTTGGAGCCACCCCTAAAAAAATATATCTGCCAGAGAATCCCCATCTATTTCCCATGAAGTGATGAGACCAGATGCCATGATCATGGTTTTCTGAATGTTGAGCTTTAAGCCAACACTTTCATTCTCCTCTTTCCCTTTCATCAAGAGGATCTTTAGTTCTTCTTCACTTTCTGTGATAAGGGTGTTGTCATCTGCATGTCTGAGGTTATTGACATGTCTCCCAGCAATCTTAATTCCATCTTGGGCTTCATCCAGCCCAGCGTTTCTCATGATATATTCTGCATAGAAGTTAAATAAGCAGGGTGACAATAGATAGCCTTGAGATACTCCTTTTACAAACCAGTCTGCTGTTCCATTTCCAGTTCTAACTGTTGCTTCCTGACCTGTATACATATTTCTCAAGAGCAGGTCAAGTGGTCTGATAATCCTATCTCTTACAGAATTTTCCACAGTTTATTGTGATCCACACAGTCAAAGGCTTTGGCATAGTCAATAAAGCAGAAGTAGATGATTTTCTGGAACTTGCTTGCTTTTTCGGTGGTCCTGCAGATGTTGGCAACTTGATCTCTGGTTTCTCTGCCTTTTTGGAAACAAGCTTGAACATCAGGAAGTTCACGGCTGAAGTATCACTGAAGCCTGGCTTGAAGAATTTTGAGCATTACCTTTCTAGTGTGTGAGATGAGTGCAATTGTGCAGTAGTTTGAGCATTCTTTGGCATTGCCTTTCTTTGGGATTGCAATGAAAACTGACCTTTTCCAGTCTCCTAGCCGCTGCTGAGTTTTCCAAATTTGCTGGCTTATTGAGTGCAGCAATTTCATAGCATCGTCTTTTAGGTTTTGAAATAGCTTAATGGGAATTCCATCACCTCCACTACCTTTGTCCATAGTGATGCTTTCTAAGGCCCACTTGACTTCCCATTCCAGGATGTCTGGGTCTAGGTGAGTGAACACTCTATCTTGATTATCTGGGTCATGAAGATCTTTTTTGTACAGCTCTTCTATTTACTTTTGCCACCTCTTTTTGATATCTTCTGCTTCTCTTATCTCCATAACATTTCTATCCTTTATTGTGCACATCTTTGCATGAAATGTTCCCTTAGTATATCCAATTTTCTTGAAGAGATCTGTAGTCTTTTCCATTCTATTGTTTGCCTCTATTTCTTTCCACTGATCCCTGAGGATGGCTTTCTTGTCTCTCCTTGCTATTTTTGGATCTTTGCATTCAAATGGGTATATCTTTCCTTTTCTCCTTTGCTTTTCAGTTCTCTTCTTTTCACAGTTTCGTAATGCCTCCTCAGAGAACCATTTTCCTTTTTTTCCATGATTTTCCCCTTGGGTATGGTGTTTACTCCTGTCTCCTGTACAATGTCACAAACCTCCGTCCATAGTTCATCAGGTACTCTGTCTATCAGAACTAGTCCCTTAAATCTATTTCTCACTTCCACTGTATTATCATCAGGAATTTGATTTAGGTCACAACTTAATGGTCAAGGAGCAGGCACTTTTTAATCATGGCTGTAGTGGCTATCACATTGATGTTAGGCCTTAATGCAAAATTTAGTAATGTACCAGGTTTATATTAATTACCTGTTTCTTTCTCTTTATCCTGATACCTGCTTTTGTCATTTAAGTCAAGAAAACATTGTCTCATACTGGCTAATGCTTATGTCAGTGCTTTCAAGTGACAGTAGAATTAGGTGGTCTCTTCACTATTCTTAGATATAATTATTTTTAAACATTTGATGCTTTATCTTGAAATTCGACTTTAAGCACTTTAAAACAAGCATCAACGTGTTCTCAAGCAAAAGTTTGTTAATAATCAAGCTACTGTTTATAATCAGTAGAGTTCATGAGAGAAAGGCAAGCCAAGATTTGATGAATACTCAGCATGAGGGGTTGCTAAGTCAGCATTTAGGGTACCGTTTGAAATGAGCCACTTTGATGACCAAAGGTAGAGTGTGTAGTCATAATGACCAAGACTGAATTGTTTTTCTCATATTAGCGGATAACTTAAATACTCCCAGTAGCAGATAGCTTTTTGTGGAAATAGCATTTGTGATTTTGGATTAACAGCTTTACTTTTGTCGATTTTTTCCTGCTCTAAAAATAAGGGGGTATATACATAAGTGTAGCTGAAGAGACTATTGACATTGTTTGAGAGATTAAGAGTCTTCTTATTTTCATGGAGAAAATTAATATATGTCACCTTGAGACAGCTCTCATTTGTTATAACGCTTGACCATTTTTTTTTTTAAATTATGGTTTTGTCTAAAGGTAGCTCCAAAACTGAAGTTATTAGCATAACAACGAGTGTTATATTTTAGGAAATATTGAACAGTATCTTACAGTTGCTTCTTTGTTTGTTTGTTTGTTTTGTTTTCTTCTTTCCCCTTCTGAAGAATAGGCTCAGGTAACCAAAATGTTGGGAAATGCACTATTGGAAGCAAGGTGTTTTGTTGGTGTGACAAGGATATGTCATATCCGAGGAAGCTTAAAACAAAAGGTCAGTGTAGATATATATTTTACTTTAATACAAAACTAACCTTTAAAAAATTTACCTATGCTTCCAAGTGATTGACTTTTGTGAATTCTTGATGACTTCAAAATAATAATTTATGTGGCAATATAAAAGTATAAAATTAGAAAATCCTAGATAACTTTCACAATAGAATTGATGTTTAGAAAGAATGATTTGTAAGACCTAGGCTGGACTTATGCCAGATATATTTACACTTGAGGAACCAGACAAATTCTGCGTATGAAACAAATGGCTTAGACTCAACAAAAATATTAACCTGTCAAAGAAAGAAAGAAAGAAAGAAAGAAAAAAAAACTAAAAATTATTTTCAAGACAAAATAGTCTAATTGCTAATTAAATATAGTGTATGGTCCTGCATAAGACTTTGATTTGTGGAAACAGCTGTAGGTAGTGTTAGGAGCATTTGAAATTGGAACATGATAGGTCATCTTGTTTAGTAATTTTGGCATATTAATTGGTTATGCTGTTTAAAAGTTCTTTCAACTCTAATTTTTTTGGATTGAAAAAACATTTTTGTTTTCTCTTGAACCATTCTTTCCCAGTTAATGATTTTTGGCCTGAATCAATGTATATTTGTAACAAGATGACTATATTTGTGTAGATGGGTTATTTTTATTTGTTTAAAATAACTAAAAATTCCGAGAGTGATTTGTGAATAAAAGTAATTTATGTGACAAAGAACCATGCTTTTGTAAGTTTAAAAGACTTTAGTTGAAGAAAATATTGTTCTGTGGGAAGACTGGTTTTTCTTTTCTGATTTTAAATATAATATGCAATGCATACCCTCTTATAATTTTGGATCATCATTCTGTCCTCATCTAAAGTCCAAGTGTATTCAAGGTTCTGTGCCAGGTTTTCAGGGTTTATGCTGCAGGCTGACTTCAGTTTTCTGTAGTAAAACGAGGAGATATCTTTGTATTTTATGATATATATTTCACAGAGCTTGATTATTCATTTTCCTTTCAATATTTTTTCTTAATTTTTGACAACACTGCAGCTTGTGGGATCTTAGATGCCCAGTCAGGGACTGAACCCAGAATACTGCTGTGAAAGCCCTGGGTCCTAATCATTGGACCACCAGAGGATTCCCTCCAGGTTTGCTTTCTAAATCTTTTTGAAAAATGACCTTTGCTGAAAAAAGAACAGTAGCATATGACAGTGATTTTCATTAGCATTCTCACTCACCAAAAGAAAAAAAAATAATAAGTTTATATTAGGTTCTCAGTTATGATTTTTTCAATTTAAAGGTCTCAGATCCAAGTTTGAGAAACCACTGCTGTAGATGATGCAATTAAATGACACAAAACCTCTATCTCCAAAAAAGGATTTGGGGGGACTTATAGGAGAAAGGCAAGGTAGAGACTAGGTCTTTTAGAATGTAAGTTATAAATCTGAGATTAATACTTAGAGAACTACTTGGTAGTCGGCCATTATGACCTCAATATTTGGAATATGACTTGTAAAACAGAAATCCTTTTGATTTCTGTATCAAACCCATTGCTAGTGCTTAATTAAATTTTGCGTGAAATGATTGACGTTTCTCTCTATTCTATTATCAGGTCATGTGTTCTGTAAATACCTAAGACTTTCTGATTTGTAAATTTTCAGTCTTCTGTTTCTTTGTTTAGTTTTTGGTGTGATTGTTGTATTAGTGATTTACAGAAAAGTTTGAAGTCAGCCATTCCACTTTTCATCTCCACTAGGTTTCTTTTAAATAATCTGTATGACCTGATTCTCTAGTGAAATATTCTTGAAAATTAAAACACACACACACACACACACACACACACACACACACAAAACATTATGCACATTGTTTCTTGTATTAATTTTGTCTATACTATCTGATGTAAAGTCTCTGTTAGGTCCAGCTTCTAGGCTTTCTGAGCCATGCTTTGTATTAACTGCTCATTTCCTTATATGTGACCAGACACTTTCTCCTATTTCTTTGTGTGTTTCATGGTTTATTGTTGCTGATGAAAACTAGAAAATGCAGATATAACATGGTGAGACAGGACATCAGTTTTCTTCTCCCAGAGCTTTTTCTTGTCATCGTTTGTTGGATAATTTCTGAAACAGATTCTGTATGGTATGTATCTTTTCCTTGCGTGTGGCCACTGAATGCTTGTTTATAACCTAGCAAACAGCGCATGTTTGAAGTTTCATTAAAAACCCGTAGGCCTCTCAACCTCTGCTTTTAGGCTCTGTGCATGTTGGGGCACCCTTTAATATTCAGCCAGGCGACTAATAGTTCTCTTAATCTGAGGCTTCTTCAGAAAATCCAGGTCACTCAAAGCTGAGAGATTAGGAGCATACCTGAAATTTTATGAGTTTGTATTCAGTCCTGATTCCACATGTAAATGAGGTCCTGCAGTGTTTGCTTTCTCTGTGTGACTTGTTTCTCTTAGCACGTTACTCTCCAGGTTCATCCATGTTGTTGCAAATGGAAGGATTTATCTACCTTGGGTGCTAATCCCTATTGGTCATATCATTTGCAAATATTTTTACTGATCTAGTGCACTGCTTTTTTCTACTGTTGTTGACAATTTTCTTTTCCAGGCAAGAGCGATTTAGTGTGATGTAGTGTCACTTACTAGGTTTTACCAGTTTGCAAAGAGCAAGAGCGGCATTCGGTAGTTTTACACTGTGTTCTCTTGCAGTAGTTTTATGGTTTCAGCTCTGTGTTTAAATCTCTGATCTATTTCAGGGTAATTTTAGGTAGATTCTGGTCTAAGAAAGGAGGTCTGCTTTTATGTTAAGTATTGTTTCTCCAGTCCTGTCTATTGGAAAGGATGTCTTTTCTACAGTGTGATCTTGGTTCCCTTCATAAGTATTAGTTGACCGGTTTTGAAAAATTTTATTTCTGAGTGCTCAGTTTTGTTCACAATTGTGTTTCAAAAGCAGGAAGTGTGTGTCCTCCAGCTTTATTCTTTCTCAAGATTGCTTTGGCAGTTTGGATTGTATGAGGTTGCATATAACTTTGTCTGTGGGGGGGGGGGGCGGGAAGAGCTACTTGAATTGTTACAGGAATTGCATGGAATCTGTACATTACTTTGGGTAATATGAATGCATTAATATTATAACAGGTTCAAGTATATTGATTTTATATCCTGATGCTTTATTGATTTTTTTCATTGTATGTTTTGTGATCTAGAATACCCATTGATAATCTTTCCATTTTTTGTATTTGATACAAAAAACATATAATCTGTCCATAAAAGTGTATATTCTCATGTCCATTTATTTTAGTTTAACTACATATAACCCTGCAAATGGATCAAATAATAATTAATTCCCAGTTTAATTCTCTGTTTGATGGGCAATGTAACCACATTTATATTAATCCCTTAAGGGATTAAAATACTAACTGTAAAGTGATGCCCACATATGGCTCTTCTGATTTTTAATCTGTTGTGGATAATTACAAACCTTTGCTACTCAAATCATAATCTAAAGGTAATAGCACCATCACTACTGCATGGAATTGTATGAGCAGAGTTTTAGCCTATCTCTTCACTACTGAGTTACACTCAGTGTTTTAACAGAATACTTATGTGTTTTGGGTGCACATTATAGCTTGAGAAGGGTTAGTTTGTATTACATGCAATTTTATGACTGTGATATTTTCAGTTGCCTTTCTTTAGGCCTTTTCTAGCTTAATTGTAAGTATTCCGAATATTTTCCTCTGTGAGTGACTCAGCTTCTTTAAAATGGAGAAAAGTGAACTCCCTAAAAGGCAGTAATTCTCAGGCATATTTGCATCATAAACTCACAAAGACTTCACTTCAGGCCTGTCAGGTTTAGGGAAGATATGGTATCTTTTTTAAAGCACCACAGATAATTCAAATCGGTAAGATACTCTAAGAACTGTGGGTTATAGAAAGATTTCTCTTGGGTAATAATACCACTTTCAGTTTGAACTACAGTGTTAGAGTGTGAACAAGGACCACATTGCCACCCCACGTGTTTCCTTTTCTTTCTTTGATTCAGTGCATTGTATACATAACTTTCCTAGTCTGCACTTTATTTGGTCATGCACGCAAACTTCATCATGATGATTGTGCCTGTGCGTGTTTGCAGATGACAGAAGGAAGGTGAGAGAATAGTGAGGTTTTTCTTAAGGGTGTTTAATTTAAAAGTAATTTATGAGACAACTGATGATTCTTTGCATAACCAGTTTTGATCCTTCCTGTTTTTCTCCAAGGATAACAAAGCTGATGTAATTTTCAAGTAAAATGCAGATGAAGCTAGAAGTCTGAAGGCTTATAGACAGCTTCTGGAATATGGTAGTTAATATCAAAGTTATTACACTTCCCTGTCTTCTCATAGTATTTACTAGTTAGTATTTAGGTGAAACAGTCGTTTCAGAATTCTCTCTTTTCTGTATTTTTGCATAGATGCTGAAATTCGCTTTAAAATAAATTTAAATGTATTAAATACTTCAGAATATTAACAACTTAGTAATGGAGTCTCTTCCTAATATATGTTCTATTTGTGGGGAATTAAAAAACTCAGAAATCTTAGACTTGTACATAATAATTGTTAAAGAATGCCTCTTTCACACTCTTAAAAACAATCCTTAAGAGATTATACCTGTTTTCACCTAATCAAGGACACCATTTATGGTACTGGTATTGATTTGTTTGGAAAAGAGTATTCAGGGTTTTTTTAGTATTTCGAGTGCTGCCCTGGAGCTTTGGGGACAGTGTTTTTAAATCCCTTTTATTTCTTAGAGCCAAAAGTATTTTATTCTTCCTCTAGTAAACTTGGAACAATTAAAATAAGTTTCTAGTAACAAAAAGAGGAAGTGTACTAAACTCACACTTTGAATATGATAACTTTTTTATTCTATTACAGTGCATTTTATTATAAATTCATGAATTTTTGAGTAAGAGTGAAGATTCTGATGAGATACAGACCATTTAAGAAATACTAAAATAATTGGGAATCAGATAAATACTTGGCAGTGAATTTCTTTTAGCAGTTTCACTGTGAGTTTGTTCTCTGTGATATGTTTCAAGTTAGGAAGACTTTTCTTGGAATAAAACTGTTGAACCAAGGATTGATTACAAGCAGTTTTTTTTTTTTTTTGTACAGTTCAGTGTTTTAGTATTAATCCAGTGTTATTTCTTTAAATAGACAATTAATCTAGCAACATCTTGGTTTTATGTCTCTAAGAGTATGTTCTTACTGTTTTTAGCTGAACTTAATCAAACAGATACCTTTGATCCTGAAGATGATGATGAAATCCAGTTTGAGGACCTTGCAGGTGAAAATGAAGATACTGAGGTTTAAGTCTAGGCTGAACCATGTGTGTGTGTGTGTGTGTGTGTGTTTTTACTGTTTTATATAAGAAAGTAGTCAGAAATTTCACCATCTTTGGTCTCAGAAGGTTGAACGTTGAGTTGAAGATATATTGAAAATTGTGTATCCATGAATTTGAATATTAATGAATATTTAGAAGCCAGCTTGGCAACGTTTCTAAATTTTCTAAAACTTTATAATTATTCAGATCCTTTTTTTAAAAAAATTAATTAGGTCTGACACTAGGTACTCCATAATGACACTTTATTAAGCAAGGGGGTCTACAGTGATGGTGGTAAGAAGTTTAGCAGGCAGTTTTAAAATGTATCATCTCCCAAGGTTGATACATTACAAGAAGAAAAGCAAACTGAAGCCAGCTTGCTGAAGCATTGGGATTTCAGTGTACTCCAAAGCATCCTTAAATAAAGGTCTGTTTTTTTGCTCATGGATTTAGAAGACACATCAATTGCCCGGTATCACTCTAGGACAAACTTTTGGCTTTTAGTTTATGGGAAATGGTTGTTTATCATGGTAAGGAAATAGTGATGATAGTTTTAAATGCCTCATTTTTAGGCTATGGAAGTATTTAAGTAAACATTTTATTGATTTGTATCTCTTGACTTATTAGACAGGCATATCAAGTAATTGGAATGACAGTATGGCTTATACTCTTGTAGGTTCTGTTAGACTTCTTATTCTTTTGGTATTTTGTAGTAAAAATGTACGATAGAAACCAAAAGTGTAAAAGAATTAATGAGTGTTTGATTGAAAAATAAGGCAGAAGTTTAGAATTTCAGAAACAGATTTTAGGAAGTCTAAATTGGATCACTGACCTCCAATACGGTTTTCAAGATCTTTCAGTCATCAGCATTCTTATTAGGAGCATTTTCAGACACTCAGAGAAAGTGAATTTTAATTTGAAGAGAGCAATCACATATTCACCAAGATTATACAGTTTGCAATTTTCTACTCATTATGTCACATCTATCCTGTTCATGCCAGTCCATATTATACATTGATGGATTTCCAAATCATTTAGGAAATAAAACCAAGGCACTACCCTGGTGGTCTAGTGTTTTAAGATTTTCACTGCACGGTTCACGAGTTCAATTCCTGCTTGGATAAAAATGACCTGCGTCCTGTGGCGGCATGGTCACAAATAACAATGGAAACCCAAATTGTTTTAGATTACTCACTCCATCAAATAGAACAGCCGAATATGTATCTTTAATGGTGAAATTTTTGCCATGTTTTTACCATATTTTTATAGATTTTTAAACATATGATAATACTCTACTAAAGTGAAAGTGAAGTCACTCAGTTGTGTCCGACTCTTAGCGACGCCTTGCACTGTAGCCTCCCAGGCTCCTCCTACTGTAGGTTTCTCCAGGCAGGAATACTGGAATGGGTTGCCTACCTTCTTCAGGGGATCTTCCTAACCAAAGAATGAAACATGGCTCTGCATTGCAGGCAGGCATTTTACCCTCTGAGCCACCAGGGAACCCCAATACTCTACTGATGTTGTAATGCATTCTAAATCACATGAGAAATATGAAATGAAGAAAAGATTAGAAAAATGTTGAAATATCATTAAATGTTTTTAAAATTTTTCTGTCCCAGTTTTGCTATCATTTCTCAGAGGCTCTAAATATATAACATATATTTTTATTTTATGTATTTATGATGTTTTTGGCATCATCTTGTATGTATTTGGAGTTATAAATTATGCAAATGTTAAAATGAACATCTTAAAGAATCATCAGTTAAATCTTGACTTAAAAAAAAAAAAGCCAGTTTTATTTGAAAAATTGGACCCCAGGTTTTATGAATCAGTTGCAAATGAGAAAGTATAAAAGGATTATATACAAAGAAAGATTCCAGTAATGAAATGTGCATTAAGTAGATGTCTATTTAGTGATGACTTTGTAGTTTATAGGTTGTTTATAATGCTGACAACAGATTTCATAGAAGAACTGTCCTCTTTCTAACATTTTGTTTAGTTTTGCCAGAGATTCCTTGTGGCTAATTTAATACTGTGGAGGTACAACTGACAGTTATTTTCTTTGGTAAGAATATGAAATTCACCAGTTGCATACTATGTTATTTGAGACTTGCAGGTTGTCAGCACCGAGCTGGAGTTGAAGGCAAGGAATCTAACCAAAGGGAACACTTGAATATCAAGCCCCAGAGATGTAAGCCTGTCTTTAGAAGGAAAAGAGAATAGCTTTCTGAAGCTAGGGCTAAGCAGCTCAGTTGGGGAAAAGACTAAAGACAGTGATAATGAAAAGAGTCTGTGTTAGTTTGGAAATTTTGTTTATGATTCTATGTTTTACATCAGAATTCCAGTTCTTGCCAGAGTCATTTATTCTGGTGATTTACTAGAGTGCCACTCCTGTGATCAGATTGAGTGAGAAGTATTTGATTGTGTACCACCCTTCTCTCTTTAGGAGGAAGTAAAATGCTAAACTCCAATTAAAATGAATGCTGCTGCTTCTAAGTCACTTCAGTTGTGTCTGACTCTGTGCGACCCCATAGAGGGCAGCTGACCAGGCTCCTCTGTGCCTGAGATTCTCCAGGCAAGAATAATGGAATGGGTTGCCATTTCCATCTCCAGTGCATGCATGCATGCTAAGTCACTTCACTCGTGTCTGACTTTGCAACTCTAAGGACAGCAGACCTCCAGGCTTCTCTGATCACAGGATTCTCCAGGCAAGAATACTTAAGTGGGTTACCATTTTCTTCTCCAATTAAAATGAATAAGTTAATTTAAAACATTAAAACAAGAATAGCTTGTATAGCATGTAATGTTCTCATGGCGATCATAGTGATTCAGTGTAAACAGATAGGAATTGAGAAAACAATCTGGGTTGTGTCCTTAACTTAAGTTCAAAAGGATTGATTTTCTAAGTAGTGTAAAGAAGATCCCTTGTGTATTATTACAATAATTTTTCTGTAAATCTGATGTTCTTTTCACTTACAGATCTGAATTGAACTCAGTGGTCTGAGGATTGTGCTACCATCTGAATTTTGGTCATCACCTGTTAAGAAGAGTAACACTTCAGTGTGAATGTAATTTAAAGCACACTGTATCTTAAATACCCACTCCAGTGCTCTTGCCTGGAGAATCCCAGGGATGCGGGAGCCTGGTGATCTGCTATCTATGGGGTTGCCCAGAGTCGGACAGGAATGCAGCGACTTAGCAGCAGCAGCAGTGCCTTAAATAAACAATGGTGTGTTTTTATTGTTTTAAAGTATCATATTTCTTTAAAAAATTATGGAGCTGAATTATTTTGAGGAAAATGTTAGCACTTTGTTCTTTCAATATAATGGAACTTAGGGGTAAAGACCACAATATCTGCTTAAAACGCTGGGAAGAAAGAAAGAAGAGAAAAGATTCCTCTCCGGTTTTGCCTCCAGTTAACAGGTATTTTGAATAAATTGTTTCATCATCATAAGCCGTAGTATGAACATATCTGTTTGCAGTCTTTCTATACATTACAATTATTTACATATTTTCTTGAGATTTTTGATAGAGTTTAAAGAAAGCAGAAACATGCATTTGAAGTCAATAAAAGGGGCTATTATCTTAAAAACATTGCCCGAGTATAGTTTTATACTATTTGCTAACATATATTTTTTTCATCATTTTTTGTTGCCACTATCATAAGAAGGGCATTTCCAAATTAAAGCTTTCAGAAGAGAGACTGGAGTCATAATTTTCAATTCATGTGATTAGAAGTTGCAGAAATTCTGTACTAAGTATTCCTCACTTTTCTTAATATTGACAGTTTTAATCTGTTTGTTGAGACTGTTTTTGCTTAGCATTTTAAATATTTCTCAAGTACAACACCCATTAAGGATAATGTAACTAGCTGATCATTTGGAAAAAAAATAGATTGTATGTCATTTTATATTCAAAATTCATGCGTTTTGTAAGTAAATGTTGCTGAATTTGATAAATCATATAATTATGTTGTGTAAGTGAAAATTTAATTTCATAACAATTCTATAAACTAAGACTTTCATAAACTTATCTCTTAGTTGAGATAAGGGAAAGGAAGGAACATCCACTGAAAAATTTGAGAAAGTATTGCACGCAGTGTATTTTGGACTTGCTTTTTGTCACTGGTGTAGTTTTGTGTGTGAGTATTTTCCTGCAAATTTAAATACCAACTTTGATTTTTAACAGTATGCTTTAAATATATCCTCTGTAGCAAGATGAAATGAAGTTCAATGCTAGTTCATTAAACTCAATAAAATTATACTCATGTGTAGTGAGAGACCATTCATCAAGTTATTTCTGAAACACATTTATTCTGAGAAATTATAGAGAATACACATTTAGCTGGTTTCTATAATATAAAAAAGGCGTGAGTAAACCCTCAGATGGTTTCATTTCACGTTGCTAGAGTTTTCTTTCCCAAGCTGATAAACTGAAGTAGTAGTGAAGTCGCTCAGTCATGTCCCACTCTTTGCGACCCCATGAACTATAGACTCGCAGGCTCCTCCATCCATGGGATTCTCCAGGCAAGAGTACTGGAGTGGGTTGCTATTTCCTTCTCCAAGGGATCGTCCCGACCCAGGAATCAAACTCAGGTCTCCCACATTGTAGGCAGATGCTTTACCGTCTGAGCCATCAGGGATAAACTGAGTGTTTACATAAATATATCCAAGAGAAAGTTCACCGATGTGGTTTGTGGTGCTTCATCTGTGGAGTTCCTGAACCCTTATATGCTGAATGTATTTGAGATGCTGGATTAGTTTTAGTATGCTGGAGAAAAACCTTGAGAAGCTAACTTCATGGACAATCAAAACTTCCTAGTTATTTAGTCTTTTTACATATCTTTCTTCAGAAAGATGTAAAATATCAGAATCTTCACACATGACAAAGCGGAAAACTTCTCTGTGGACTTTCTCAAACACATAGAGGTTTGCCCAAAGATTTTATCTACCCTGAAATCGTGTTTATTAGCTGTCATGGTCTGACCGTTGTACACTTGTTTGCTTGTTTGTTTGTTTTTGTCTTCCTAAAAATTGTATACTGATGCCCTAACCCCAGAAGATGATAGCATTGGGAAGCAAGCTCTCTGGGATGTCCTTCTGCCACCGTGGAGGAACTGTTGGGAAAGGAATCTCTCCACATATGAAGGAGACCTCAGAGGGTTCGCCACAGCAGAGGGAGCAAGAATTCAGCATGTGCAAAGCAGAGGAGGATATACACCAGAACCATAACCCTACCAGCACACTGATGCTAGACTTCCCATGACTAGAAATGAAACTTTATGTTGTTGAAAAGCCAGTTTGTAGTTCTTTGACATAAGAAATTGAATGAAGTGAAACACTGGTGACAGCACATTTTACTCTCACTCTTTAGTAACTGTGAGGCATAGTGTTTCATCTTGAGTTGCTTATGTGCACTTTTACATGGAAGAATTATCTTGATACATGTCATGTAGAAATTGTATAGATACATTTTTGTCAGGCCTAGAAACTTTATTCAAAATTGAATGTCCCACATTAATTGGTGCTAAAAAGTGAGTGATCTCTTTTGCTTCCTCTCCAGTAACTTGAAACATTCTATAAGATGCCCTGGAGGGGAGCACAAAGTAATATTTTAATGGAAACTTAACAGTTCTGTTTTGTAGGATTTTAGAGTGTGAAAACACACTTCTTGGCATCAAAATTTGACACTACTCTCATTCAAATCAGACATTGTCACATAGATTCAGAAGACAGGCTGGACCATGGACCCCCAACACTGAAATTTCAGAAAGCAACCTTTTCATTTTTTCAAATTATTTTAATGGGAAGACATTCAATTTACAATATTGGGTTAGTTTTGCCTTACATCAACAAGAGTAGGTCACCAGTATTCCTGCATCCAGAACCTTCCTCCCACCTCACTCCCCAGACTATTGCTCTTTGTTGTCCCAGAGCACTGGCTTTGGGTGCCCTGCATCATGCACTGAACTTGCACCAGTCATCTGTCTATGTCTGGTAATGTACATGTTTCATTGCTATTCGCTCAAATCATCCCACCATTGCCCTCTCCACAGTCTGTTCTTTCCATCTCTGTCTCTTTTGCTGCCCTGCATGTTGGATCATCATGACCATCTCTCCAAATTTCATACATATGCATTCCTACACAGGACCTGTATTTCTCTTTTTGACTTTACTTCATTCTGTAGAAGAGGCTCCTGTTTCACCCACCTCTCTAGAACTGACTCAAATGCATTCCTGTCCACAGCTGAGTAATAGTCCACCAGGTCCATTCATCTGCAGTGGATATCTAGATTATTTCCATGTCCTAGCTATTGTAAATAGTCGGGGGATGAATATTGGTGTACACGTGCCTCTTTCAGTTCTGCTTTCCTTGGGGTGTATGCCGGGGTGATTGCTGGGTCATACGACAGTTCTATTTCCATGTTTTTTTAAGAAATCATACGGTTTGTTGTGGCTATACCAGTATTCACTCCTACACAACAATGTAAGTTGGTTACTTTTCACTCCCTCTCCAGTGTTTCTTGTTTGAGCCTTTGGGTGATGGTCGTTGTGACCAGTGTGAGACAGCACCTCATTGTGGTATTGACTATCATCTCTCTGATAATGAGTGATGTTGACCATCTGTCCTGTGTTCATTAGCCATCTGTATATGTTCTCTGGAGAAATGTCTATTTAGTTCTTTTGCCCACTTTTTGGTCGGGTTGTTTATTTTTCTGGTATTGAGTTGCATGAGCTGCTTGTATATGTGGGAGATTAACTCTTGGGCAGTTGTTTGATTTGTTGTAATTTGCTCCAGTTCTGAAGGCTGTCTTTTCACCTTGCTTATAGTTTCCTTCACTGTGCAGAAGCTTAGAAATTTAAATCAGTCGCTTTTGTTTCCTTCTGCATTTATTTCCGTTACTCTGGGAGGTGGGTCATAGAGGAGAAGATCTTGCTGTGATTTCTCTTACAGAGTGTTCTGCCTTTGTTTTTCTCTAAGAACATTATAGTTTCTGGTCTTCCACTTAGGTCTTTAATCCATTTTGCATTTGTTTGTGTGTGTGCCATGAGAAAACATTTCATTCTTTTAATGTGGTCGACCTGTTTTCCCAGACCCGCTTGTTCAAGAGGTTGTCTTTGCTCCGTTGCATACTGATGCCTCCTCTGTCAAAGACAAGGAGGCCGTGGGTGTGTGGCTTCATCTCTGGACTCTCTATTTTGTTCCATGGGTCTGTATTTCTGTCTTTGGCCCAGTAACTTATAATCTTGATGATTAGCTTTGTAGTACAGTCTGAAGTCAGGAAATCTGATTCCTCCGTTTCCATTGTTTATCAAGAGTGATTTCCTCATTGGAGGTGTTTTGTGTTCCCACATAAGTTGTGAAATTATTTGTTCTAGGTCAGTGAAAAACACCGTTGGTGTTTTGATAGGGATTTCACAGTTGAATATGAGAATATCAATGTGAATGAAAGTAGTGATAGATTGCCTCGAGGTGTACACTCATGGTCACTATATTGATTCTTCTGATCCAAGAACATGGCACACTTCTTCATCTATTTGTGTGATCTTTGATTTCTTTCACCATGGTTTTATGGTTTTCTGTACCAGGTCCTTGCTTTCTTTAAGTGAACACATTCCTAAATATTTGATTCTCTTCCCTGGATGGTGAATGAGATACTTTCCTCAAGTTCTCGTTCTTGCTTTTCATTGCTAGTGTATCAGAATGGAAGGGATTCCTGAGTATTAATTTTGTATCCTGCAGCTATACTCTATTCATTGATTAGCTCAAGTAATTTTCTGCTGACATCTTTACTGTTCGCTGTGTGGAGGGTCATGTCATCTTCTAACAGAAAAGATTTTTTTTCCAAACTGTATTCCTTTTATTTCCTTTTTCCCTGATTGCTGTGTCTGGCACTAATTTAAAAGCTAACTCCAATGTGTTTTTCACCTCAGAAAAGCTTACTGATGAAATTACAAAGCACTGAGAAATCTCAATTCTACCAGATTCCCACAATAAAATCATGAAGATCTTCAGGAGTTAGGGGTAAATCTTTGGGCAGCGGGGAAGCAGGATCTGTTTAAGTATTTAGAAAACTATATCATAATCAAGTTAGTCTGGAATACTTGTAGTCTTTCCTTCAGTTTCAGAAGATTCTAGAGCCCTAAGAGTAATGCAGGACTTTCTAACTGAAACCAAGAAACTCATCAAGAGCTCATGAAACTCTGACTTGGCACATTAGAAAAATTGTGTTACTGTGCTGTTAAAATTTGTGAGCTTTATAGCCAAATTAGAAAATGGCAAAGACACCTTCAAGATGATTGTGCTGAAGATCCTGCTAAAACAGGTGAGGCCACAGGGCAAGGGAACAGGGGAGGCATGGGAGACCCCTGAATGAAGTGTGGTCCAAGGCAGAAGCTGGCACCAAAGGCACAGCTGAGAAGAGTCCGTAGGGCCACAGCTATAAATGTCACAGCTATGACTTTGGGTGTCTGCCTCAGGCCTGAATCTGAGGAGGATCAGCACCTGAGGCCTCTAGGTCAAGAATGATGAGAGACAGTACACCAGAGCAGCCACCAGAGACAGTTATTGTTGTAAATGTGGATGATCCCAGGAAACAGCTGAGAGAGCGGGAGTCCAAGACCCATGCCCGTCAGTCAGAGCCCCTGTAGTTGCTCTCACTAGTGCAATGCAAAGGCACAATGTGGTCCACCAGCAAAGAGGAACAGGAATGGGCTGCTTTTCTCATCTGCTCTGAGTGCCAGACAAATTCAGACACATGCTTGCCATCTGTTGTGAAGACAGGGAGCAGGTCAGAGTCCTAGGGCTTTCTTGCTGAAGACACACACACACATACACACACACATACACATGAACACCTTGCCCCTTGCTTGAAGACACAGTGTGCAACAGGGACTGCAAATCGTGACACGATAAGCAGTGACATTACACTACCCAGCTCACACAAGTCAGGAGGAGGAGAGTAGTGGTCAGAAACAACTCCTGCTTGGGGGATGCAGACCACCTCAGATGCAGAACACCACAAGGAAACCAGAGCAATGAGTGTGTCTGATGGTATGGTGGGGCCTGAGGACAGGAGTGGTGGCTGGGCAAGTGGAAGTACCCAGCATCCTTGGAAACTCCTATTCTAGTGTGCTCCTTCCACTCAAGACTAGGGCTGATGCTATTGGATCTTCTGGCCCAGCATGTGGCATGAATGGCTCCTTGACCTCAAGCAGATTATGAACCACACTCAAGTTTCTGTCATGATCAGTGACCAAGATAAGTCTTTCTTAGCCTCAAGATGAAGGTTAGTGAGGGAGACTGAGGACGGGTGGGTATGGGACTTGGTGGAGAGTTGGGGGGATCATGATATCCGTGTTCATGTGATGTGAGAATGTGCAGAGACCTCATGAAAGCTGTTAATGCCTGCCTGAGAGGCAAGCTGAGGCACCTAGAAGCTTGCACTTTTACCCTCATCCCTATCCTGGAAGGTGCAGGTGTGGAGCCATCAAAGGTCCAGCTGCAAGCTGATCTTTTCCTTTGGGGACAACTCCTACTTCTGGAATACGATGATCATTAAGGAGTATTACCTTGACATCACTGGTAAAACGTGGCTCGTGGGAGGTGAGTGTAGGTATGTAAGGGGATTCATGATCCACCTACAGAATCTGCCCCTGTGTTCCCTGTCTTTCTGCAGAATATAGGGCATGTTATTCCACTCCACTCCACTGGTTATTGGATTTTGAATGAGGAGCACCCAGCTACAGGCTGGATATCAGGAGCCTTAAATTTCTCAACTGGTTGTCAGGCCACAACTGCCCAGAACTGAACAGGATTGCTTAGGTGGAGTTGCTTTGGGCCTGCATACAGTTGATGACTGATGTTGGAGTTCTTGAGTGCTCACAAGAGTGTTCGGGCCTGGTCAGCCCTGGGCTGACCTTGCTTGTGTTGCCAGCAGATCATTGGTGAAGACATGTGGGACAGTCCTGTGACGTATAACACGAGGAAGGAAGGTTCTGCCATGAGAGTTAACTGACAGAGACACATGTGGGGAGGGTGTCTGAAGGTGGGCCCTGAAGGGACAGCCGTGTAGTGGCCAGGACACTGTCCTTGCCCAAATGGGGATGCTCAGGCTCATGCAAGCTGGCTGTGGAGCCAGATTTTGTGTCTTGCATGTAGCACATGACCTGCTGAGATTGGGGGTTTTGGAACTCGGTGTGTCCGTGAGTGAAGCAAGTCTCCCTCAATTTAGCTGTGGTTGCAGTGTGAGAGTCCTAGGTGACACTACTAGAAACAGGATGAATTAAGTATCTTGTCAGAATCATCCTTCCATGGGTCCTGCTATTCCCCAGACTCCTGTTGCTCAATGAGTTTAAGATGGCCTGTGCCTTACACTCCCGCCCCTTACCCTGGGAAACCCTATCATTGAAAGGGCATCCTGTTCAGTGTCCCAGTGCACCTGTGTGCTGACTTTGGGATTTTCTGTGAATTTACACATCCACCAATCGGCGTCTCACCATCACCACACATGCTGCGCTGGAAGCTGCTTCAGTCTACCTTCAGAAAATGGAAATTCTCAGGGAGGAGGTGGACAGGGAGCTCCAAGGGCAGGACATGGTGCCTCCTGACTCCATTTCCAACACTGCTGGACATCGGCATCTTCAGCTCCTGAAACACCTGTGTTCCCTGTTTATGTTTGTGTCTCTGTATCAAGCCTGTAAGTGTATACACGTGTATGCTTGTGTCGCCTTTGTTTATGTGTGTATGTGCGTTTTTGTCTGGTCCAGGAAAAAAGCAGAGATAAAGGCAACAAGAGAGGAGATACCAAGCAACCAGAAGAGGAGGCACAAGGCATCCCACGTCTGAGGGTGGTTGGTCACCATATCTCCGTAGTGACCCCGTCCAAGACGGAATGAGGAAAGGATGGCCAGTAATGACACAGGAACTTGGCTCAAGAAATCTGCAATGAGACAACATACAAAAACATGATCACCATTTCTAACATGTATTTGGACCAGGTACAGCGGGTGCATGGTGTGTGGATTCACCCAGGCCAAATCAGGTTGGGTGGGGCTTTAAAACCACTGCCTGTGGAGCCCACAGTCTGTGTAGACATGAGCTGGCCTGTGGAAATGGTGGATGTGGATACAGAGGACCTGGGATAGTTGAGGAGGCTAAGGTCTTGCTGAGAAGGACAGAGAACTGAAGGAGAAAGAGGCACAGGTTGCTTGTTGCACTTGAGAATTGTTCTAAACATGTGAGAAGGAGATCTGGGAAGGTCCTGGGCCAGTGCTGCCCAGGATCAGCCCGTCAGCCAGCACACTCTCTCCATGAGGGTGGCACACACTGGCATGATGCTACAGAAAACATGAGACATGCTAAGGTAGTCTGTCCGTGCAAAACCACAGGCATCCTATGAGAGACAAGCTGTGAGCGTGGCATGCCTCCAGGCACTTCCAGTCTCCATGGCAGTGCAGAAAGCCGAAGAAAGTGCAGGTGTTGGTGTACGTGTGTGTTCTTCTGCCGGGGTATGCCTATGAGGGAGGGAACAGGGAGGAAGCAAGGATGGTGGGCTTATTGCATGTCCCAAGGGACCTCAGGAGAGTGGGAGACAGGGAAGACCCTGGGGGCAGTTCGGGGCCTGCTGGTTTTCAGGGTCTAGGGAAAGTCCTGCCAAATAGACCCCATGGTGCATGCTGAAAGCCCTGACGTGAATTCCTTCATTCCTCTGGGTATTGCCCCTGGCTTTGGGGGCCTGAGGGGTAAAGGTGTGTGTCTGCACCTGAGGGAGGATTCTGGCAATCTCGCTGGAGCAGGAACTCAGATTTTGTCATAGGGGATTTGCACCAGGTGACACTCAGAGGGAAGCTGTGTCCCAGGTGATCGTCTTTGACATCCCTGTGCCCAACCGAGGACTGTCTTCCTAAGCATGTGGGCTGTGTAGGTAAGAAGGGTTACCTGACTGTAGGGAGTCCTACCTTTGGCTAATGAGACCAACTGAAAGAGAGAATTTGCATTTAGCAAATCAGTGAGGGTGGGTGGAATCAAGCCCTCTTGTTGTTTTTGAGATAGAAAAGCTGCTTTCTGCCCAAGGGAGGCATAAGCTGTGGGCCCAGAAAGGGCAGGTTTCCCAGGTCATCATCTGTTTGGGGATTCCGTGGGTCAGGGTAGTCATAAACAGAAGGGACTACGTGTGGAAATGCCACCTTATCTTTATGGCCTCAGGTTGCATGCCTGGTATCAGAAGTGGCCCTCTAACCATGTGCACCTTCCTCACAACAATGTTATGTATTTATTTACGTTTAAAGCTTTATAACTGTTTATTGAAATACACATATAAAAAATACATAAATCATGAGTGTGCAGTTCAATGGATGCTCACAAACTAAACACGCCCACGTAATTAGCATCCAAATCAGAAACAGAACATCACTGGCAACACTGAAAACTCTCTTGTGTCTCTCCAAATCACCGAACTCTAAAGATAACTAGGATATCTGACTTTCAACACATAGATTAGTTTTATCTCTTTTGGACCTTTACATGAACAGAATCATGCAGCATGCATCTCTGTGTTTAGCTTACATTACTTAACATTATACTTAATGAGATGTATCTATGTTTTCCATGCAGCAATAGCTTGTCCATTCTTGGTCTACAGTTCAAGGTTTTTCTTAAATCTAAATCTTGGGAAATTCATCTTTAAGAAGTAGATTGGAGATGCCCAGCTGGAGTTTTTATCATGTTCAATTTTCACTTGACTTTCCATGTTTCAGTGAAGACAGTTTCTGCCTCTTTTTTTGGAACACTATTTCACAAGTCCTGACATGTAGAAAATGTTCCTGAGAGTCTGAATTTTCCTTCCCAAGAATCCTTTGTATATTATCTAATTACTCTCCCTGGGACCATTATATTTTTCCAGTGATAGAAGACTATTATTGTTCCCTCTGAGTCATCTTTTTGGTAGTAGTGCCTTTCTTCTTGCTTTTGTAGAACAATGTCTAAATATTTTTCTACCTTCTGCCATCATTTTGAAGTTTAGGGTCCAAACCCATCAGCAAAATTCCAAGGACCACGTCCAGCCAATGGACACACACTGGGTTGTAAACAATCTTCATCTAAGGGAAGAATTTGTGTTTTTTTTTTGTTTGTTTGTTTTAATTTTTATATTTTTTTATTTATTTTACTTTATAATATTGTATTGGTTTTGCCAAACATAAACACGATTCCTCACAGCATTGGATAACATGCAGGCCCATCACAGTCCCTGGCGGCCCTTGGAGGCTCAGGCATCTCTTTGGCCTTTTCCTGCTAAAGGGAGATAGCACTTGGAAGCACAGGTAGACAGGTGCACAAAGAAAGCTACACAGATAGAAAGAACAGGGGGCCTCACTCAGAATGTTGTGGGCCCTAAGAGGTGGAAGGCTAGCAAAAGGGACATGAATTTGACCAGGAATGACCTAGATAGGTGCACACCAAGAAGACAGTTTTCCAAGTCAGCTGAGCCCAGACGTCCTTGTTTTCTGGTTCCCTGAAGGACTGCACAGACAATGGATCAGAATAGCCTGACTGGTCTGGGAAGCTGTCCAAGGTGATGGGAGAATGCAGAACGCAGGTGCCTGTCACTCAGCTGTCCAGGGCGAGCGTTTCCACCTGCCCAGTTCTCTGCAGATCGGTCCCTGTCAGGAGCAAATGCCAACATTTTGCAGCCTTTGAGGCTAAATCACAGAGTTAGAAGTGCAACCGGACATGATCGATGAGCATGTGAAAGAAAATAACCAGGACAAAGAAACTCGGGTGGTTACCAAAACTCATGTTCCTGGAGAAGAAAGCTTGTACTTCTGCATATCTGCAAGTTTCCTGTCAGGGATATTATTGTGTACACACGCATGTGTGTGCATATGTGTGCACAAAATTGCCTGACAGTACGCTTGTGAATATGAAGTGTTGGAACTGACCTAGCCCAGTGATGGAAGTTGGATAGCGAAAACATGAAAGCCATAGGGAAAGGTACATACTCAGGCCATGAGAAGCACTGGAGCCAGGGTACCAATGCCTGTTATCTCACTGAGTGAGCAGTTTCTAAGTGGAATCACAGTGGTGCACCCAGGAAGCCTGGCAGAAAGGAGAGGCAGGAAGAAATTGACTGGGGGCCACCAGTGAGAGTGCAGAGGATCCAAGACACAGAACAGGCTGCAATCCCAGACACAGAAGCCACAGTGGGTGACCCCACAGCCCCTTGGACATGCAGCTACAAAGGCCTTTCCATCCTTCTCGAACACTGGACATTCTTTCCCTGGCCTTACCATGAGCATGAGCAACACTTGCCATTCATATGAGGTTTCAGAAATGGACCAGCATGGCAGCATAGGCACTTGCTAACTGCATAGTTTTCCAGTCTGAAACATCACTCTTTGTACTCTTTGCAGAAAGCATATATAGGGGGTCAGGACTATAGGATGAATGGCTTAGATTGCTCCTGTTGCTGCTCCCAGCCCCACAGGATTGGGCAACTGGGCAGGCTGGTACGTGTTCTCAGGTGGAGAACAGAACCACTTGAAAGGGCCTCGATAGGGTAAATGGGCAGACGTACATATCTCCCGCAGAGTGAGTCATGGAACTTAACAGGGAGTTGTCCTTAGCGACTCACTGGCAGGAATTTGGACAAGGTTCAGGGAGCTTCCTCATGCCAGCAGAGCATGCCCCATTTCTCCCTCTGTGAAAAGTATGGCCAAGCCACTTCAGGCCTGTGCAAGTTCATGTCTGTCCAGTGAGGGAGGGAGGGTTACCTGACCCCTTCTGCGGTTCTGCAGTGACTGCCCACTGTTGGCTTTCAAGATTGAGAAAGCACTCTCCAATCCTGTGGACTAAAAGTATCTGATCGCCCGTTGGTGCATCTCACTCAGGAGGAGAAGGGCTTGCCTTCACTGCGAGGATAAGATTCTCCTATGAGCGCTGGTGTCCATACAGTGGCAAATGGCAACAGCACCACTTAACGAGATGGAGACACACAGACACCCGCCCTGGTGCACACAAGGAAGGATTGCTCCAAACAATGCTATGCCAAAGCAGAGACAAAGAGACAGAGAGCTCTGTACTCTAAGGTCCTGGTGTCCCTGAACAATGAAGATCAATGTGGCAAAGAGGTTTTTTTCCCTACTCCCCTAGCATCCAGCCAGCAACAGTCTGCCTGTCCCATGGAGAAAAGTATCCAGCCACTTGGCACACGTGTGTATCCTTTGGATACTCAGGGAGAGCTCCCAGTTATTGAAGGTCCTGTGGGACACAGGAGTGTGCTGTTTGGATTGTGGATCAGGAATGCATGGTTGGAATTTCCAGAACCAGACCAATGACAGCGCCTGAGGTAGCAGCAGATGCAAAACCTGCTAGCTCTGTGGAGCAGAGTCTGGCCACGCAGTGGAGTTGGATTCCAGGAACCACGGAAGATGCCATCCGGTCTAGGGGCGTGTCCATCGTGTCCTGTCCACTACCCTCTTGGCCATTGGTCTAGATTTGGTCAGCTGCCTGTGCGTGGTTCACAGCCTAGGGCCCCACCTGTTTGGCTGATTTCCCAAGGCCCGTTCACCCTGTCCTGGGCTGCCACCACAAGTTTCTATAGTCTCAGGCCACCACACACACACACCAGCCATAGCCTCTGAACCATGCCCCACACTCCCCACACCAAAAATGCTAGTGGGCCCCACAGGATTACTGCACCCTGGGCTGCCATTGCTCACCACTTGCTGTGGTGCTATTATATCCTGTCCCTTAGCATCTCAACCAGGCTGGGGTCATGGGCAGAGCCAAGAGGAGCGTGAGAGGAATGCGGGAGCATCCTGGGACCCTGGGCCTTCTTAGTTGTGAGCATGGGTGCTCAGGGGGATGGGGCCCCGTGGCCTGTCCTGGTGATGCTGCGCATGGCTGGGACGTTGCAGCCACCAGTGGTCACACCAGGCGAAGATGCCACCCTCTTCAGAGTGGAGGCAGGAGAGGATGGCAAGGCCCAGGCAAATGGAAACATGTTAAGGATAAGATGGGTGTTCCAGCTGCTTGCAGAGGACATCATTTTGGATGTGGAGGTTGTGCCGGATGAGGAGCAGCAACAGGGGTCCTCCCCGGAGCTGGAGGAGAAAACGGTGGAGGAGCAGTGCCAGGAAAGGCCTGGAGGCCCGAGTGAGCTTCCGGCACTAGATGTGCTGCAGGCACTGGCGACCCTGAAAGTGGGACTGAGCTCTGAGCCTGAGAAAAACTGCAGGACCTACGTTTGGCTCATGTGCAAGAGCCATGAGAGTAGGAAGCGTGACTTGGCTCAGAAGAGTGTCATCATCCAGGGCATCCTTGGCTTCTGGGCCAACGTGGTATCCTTTCTGCTACTCCTTGTGGTCTGCTGCTCAGGAGGAGGGGGAGGTGCAGAGGCAGGAGCAGGAGCAGGGGTGGAGGCAAGGGTGCAAGATGGGTGCTGGTGGACCCCGAAGAAAGTGTGGAAATTGGCAGGCTCCAAAGGCACAGCTGAGTAGAGTCCAGGCATTGCCACACCTGTAAGTGTCACAGCCATGACTTTGTGTGTCTATTTCAGGCCTCCATCTGAGGAGGGATAACCTCTAAGTCAGAAATGACCAGAGACAGTACACCAGAGCAGCCTTATCTGACAGTTTTTGTTGAAAGGTGAATGATTCCAAAAATACCTGAGATATGGGAGACACACACACACACACACACACACACACACAGAAACCCACATAACATATGGACACGTACACTAGGCAACACCAACCCCTTTGCTTTCAGACACGGTTTGTCACAATGACTGTAAGTCTGACCATGTAAGCAGTGACATGCCACTACCCAGCATACATAGGTCTGGGAAATAATAGCTATCAGAAACAGCTCCTGCTTGGGAATGCAGACCACCTCAGATGCAGGACATCACCAGGAACACAGAGCCATGAGCTTGTCTGATGGTATGGCAGGGCCTGAGCTCATCAGCAGTGGCTGGGTAAGCAGAAGTGCCCAGCATCCTTGAAGATACCTGTTCCCATGTCTTTCTTCCACCCCAGACTAGGGCTGATGCTCCTGGCTCTTCTTGGCCCAGCATGTGGCATTAATGGCTCTGTGACCTCAAGCAGATTATGAACCACCTTCAAGTTTCTGTCATGATCAGCGACCAAGATAAAGGCTTTCTCAGCTACATGATCGACTTGAATGTCAGTGAGAGAGACTGAGGACAGGTGGGTATGGGACTTGGTGGGGTATGGGAGGATCATGTTATCCATGTTCCTACACTGTGAGAGTTTGGAGAGGCTTCATGGAAGCTGTTAATGCCTGCCTGGGAGGAAAGCTGAGGACCCTAGAAGCTTGCACCTTTTCCCTCCTCCCTATCCTAGCAGGTACAGGTGCGAACCATCCACGGTCATGCAGCAAGCTGATCTTTTCCTTTCAGGACCACCCCTATTTCTTGAAAAGAGTGATCATTAAGGAGTATTATCTTAACATCACTGGTAAAACGTGAGTCCGGGAATGATGATTGTGGGTGTGCAGGGGTGTGCATGATCCACCTATGGGATCCACACCCATCTCCCCTCTCTTCCTGCAGGGTATAGGGGACATCGTTCCACTCCAGTCCATTGGTTCTGGGACTTTGAACAGGGAGCACCAGCTGCAGGCTGGATACCAGGAGCCTTAACTTTCTTAACTGGTTGTCAGGCCACAACTGCCCAGAATCAAACAGGATTGCTGAGGTGGTATTGTTTCGGTCCTGCATACAGTTGATAATCGTTGGAGTTCTTGGCTGCTCGTGTGAGGGTTCGGATCCTGGTCAGCCCAGGGCTGAGCTTGCTCAGCAGCAAAGTGTTGCCAGCAGATTATCAGCGAAGACGAGTGGGATGATCCCCTGAAGGACTACCCCAGGAGAGAAGATTCTTCCATGACAGAAACACGTGTGGTGAAGGGGTCTGGAGGTGGGCCATGAACGTGTACTAGCCGGGACACTGTCCTTTCTCAAATGCAGATGCTCAGTCTCATGAAAGCTGGCTGCGAAGTCTGCATTTGGGCCATGCATGTAGCAAGTGGCCTGCTAAAACTTGGGCTTAGGGATTCAGTGTGTCTGTGAGTGAAGCAAGTCCCCTCAAATCAGTTGTGGTTGCAGACTGAGAGTCCTAGGTGATACTACTAGAGGCAGGGTGAATTAAGTTTCTTTGTCAGAATCATCCTTCCATGGGTCCTGCCATCCCTTGGCCTCCTGTTGCTCACAGAGTTTGAAATTGCCTGGGCCTTACACTCCCGCCTCTTACCCTGGGAAGGCCTATCAATGCAAGGGCATCCTCTCTGGGGTCCCAGTGCACCTGTGTGCTGACTTTGGGATCTTCTGTGAATTTTCACATCCACCACTTGGTGGCTCAGCACCACCACACATGCTGCATTGGAAGAGGCTTCAGGCTACCTTGGGAAATTATGGAAGAGTTCAGGGAGGAGGTGGACAGGAAGCCACAAGGACAGGACATGGTGCCTACTGACTCCATCTCCGACATTTTAGCGACCAACCACTCTTAGACTGGTACGTCTCGTGCTTCCTCTTATGGTTGCTCATCACCTGCTCTCCTGTCGCCTTCATATCTACATCTTCCTTGGGCCAGACACATGCACAAACACACAGACACACAGCCAACACAAACACATGTGTGTATACAAACACATGCTCAGCATGGGTACACAAATACAAACAGGGAACACAGGCTCCTGAAACTCCTTTTTTCCCTGTTTGGGTTTGTGTCCCCATGCTGAGCATGTGTGTGTATACACACATGTGCTTGTGTCTTACTTGTTTGTGTGTGTGTGTCTGTGTGTGTGTGTGTGTGTCTGGCCTAGGGGAGATGCAGAGATGAACACCAAATACAAAAACACGCTCACCATTTCTACCTTGCTATTGTGTTTGTTTGGACCGGGAAGAGGGGTTACATGCTCTGAGGATTCACCCAGGGCAAATCAGATGGGGTGGGTCTTTGAAACCACTGGCTGTAGAGCCCTCAGTCTTTGGGCACATGGGCCATTCTGTGGAAATGTTGATGTGGCTATGGCAGGACTGGGGTGGTGAGGAGGCTAATGTCCTGCAGAGAAGGGCAGACCCAAAGGAGAATGAGGCACAGACTGTCTGCTGCACTGGAGTCTTGTTCCACACACGTGAGGAGAACCAGGCATGTCCTGGGCCTGTGCTGCAAAAGGATCAGCCCATCAGCCAGCACACTCTTTCCATGAGGGTGGCACACACTCACATTATGTGACACACAACACAAGATGAGCTAAGGTAGGCTGTCCGTGAAAAACCACAGGCATCCTTGGAGAGACAGGGTGTGAATGTGGCATGCCTAGAGGCCCTTCCAGCCTCCCTGGCAGTGCAGGTAGGCAAAGGAAGTGCAGGGGTGGGTGTCCATATGTGGCGCTCTGCCAGGATGTGCCTATGAGGGAGGGAACAGGGAGGAATCAAGAATGGTGGGCTTACTGTATGTCCCAAGGGACCTCTGGAGAGTGGGAGACAGGGAAGCCCCTGGGGTCAATTTGAAGCCTGCTGGTTTTCAGGGTCAGGGTCTAGGCAATAGCAGTCCTGCCAAAGATAACCAACCCATGGCTCGTGCTGAAAGTCCTGACGTGAATTCCTTCTTTCCTCCATGGTCATGCCCCTGGCTGTGGGTCTGGACGGGCAAAGGAGCACAGCTGCACCTGAGGGAGGATTCTGGCAGTCTTGTTGGAGCAGATTCTCTGATTTTGTCATAGCGGATCTGCCCCAGGTGACACTCAGATGGACGCTACCTTCCCAGTGACTGTCTTAGATGTCTTTGGGACCAACTAAGGACAGGCTTCATTGGCACTTCAGCTGTGTGGGCAAGTAGGTATAGCTGATTGTATGAGGACATACCTGGCTGCAATGAGAGCAACTGAAAGGGTGTCTTGGCATTCAGTAAATCAGTGAAGCATGGGTGGTTCAAACACTCTTGGTGCTGTCACAGAGGTAGAAGTGCAACCTGACATGATTGATGAGCAAGTGAAAAAAAAAAAAAAAATAGCCAGGACAAAGAAAGTCGGGTGGTTACCAAAAGTCATGTTCCTGGAGAAGAAAGCTTGTACTTCTGCATATGCACAAGTTTCCTCTCAGGGACGTTAGTGTGCTCACGCATGTGTGTGCAGATGTGCCTGCCAGGACGCTGATGAGTATGAGCTGTCAGAACTGACCTAACCAGATGATGGAAATTGAATAGCAAAAACATGAAGGCCATAGGAAAAGGTACATAGAGTCTAGCTAGCAGAAGCACTGAAGCCAGGGTACTTACTGATCCCCGTTATCTCACTGAGTGAGCAAGTTCTGAGTGGAATCACAGTGGTACAGCAAGGATGCCTGGCAGAAAGGAGAGGCTGGAAGAAAGTGCCTGGGGGAGACCAGTGAGAGTGCAGAAGATCTGAGAGGCAGAACAGGCTGCAATCCCAGACACAGAAGCCATGGTGGGTGACCCCACAGCCCCTTGCACACCCGGATACAAGGGCCTTTCCATCCTTCCCAAGTGCCAGGGATACTTTCCTGACCTTACCATGAGCATGAGGAACCCTTGCCTTTTTTTGCGTGGTTTCAGTGATGGACCAGAACTGCAGCATAAGCACCTGCTACCTGCAGTCTTCCAGGTTGAATCATCACTCTTTGTACTCTTTGCAGAACACATATATTGGGTATCAGGACTACAGGATGGATGGCTTAGCTTGATCCTCTTGCTGCTCCCAGCCCCACAGGCTTGGGTGACTGGGCAGGCTTGAATGTGTTCTCACATGGAGAACAGAACCACTTTGAAAGGGCCTCGATAGGGTAAATTGGCAGCCGTGCATGTTTCTGGCACCAGTGGGTCATGGAACTTAATGGGGAGCTCTCGTTACCATCTCCCTGGCAGGTATTCAAATAATGTTCAGGGAGTTCCCTCAGGCCCCAGGCCATGTCCCATTTCTCCATCTGTGGAAAGTGTGGCCTAGCTACCTGAGGCCTTTGCAGCATTCACGTCTGTCCAGTGAGGGAGGGAGGGTCGCACCACACCTTCTGCAGTTCAGCAGTGACCACCCACTGTTGACTTTCGACTTTGAGAAAGCACTCTCCGAATGTGTGGACTGACAAAGTCTGATCTTCCGTGGGTGCAACTCACTAAGGAGGAGCAGGGCTTGCCTTCTCATGTAAACTTCGCATATGAGCACTGGTGTCCAGAGAGTGGCAGACAGCACGAGCACCACTTAGAGAGATGGAGACAAACAGACACCAGCCCTTGGTACACACACAGAAGGATTGCCCAAAACAGTGCTACGCCAGAAGCAGAGATGAAGAGACACAGAGCCAGCTCTGTACCCTAAGGCTCTGGTGTCCCTGAACAGTGGAGATCAACTGTAGCAAACAGTGGGGTTTTTCCCTTCTCCCCTAGCATCCAGACAACAGGTTCTCTGTCCTATGGAGAAAAGTATCCAGCCATGTGGAGCCCCTGTTTATCCTTTGGATACCCAGGGAGAGTTCTCAGTTACTGAGGGTCCTGAGGGACACAGGAATGTGCTGTTCAGACTGTGAAGCAGAAAAATGTCGTTGGAATTTCCACAGCCTGGTCAATGACAGCGCCTGGGTTATCAGCAGATGCAAAACCCACTACCTCCCTGCAGTGGTATATGCCATGTGGGTGTGCTGTAGCCCAGGAACTGCGGAAGATGCCCTACGTTTGAGGAGTGTGTCCATAAGGGGGCCGCCCACCACACTCTCAGCCATTGGACTAGATTTGGGCCAGCAGCCTGTGCGTGGCTCACAGCCTAGGGATCCACCTATTCAGCTGATTTCCCCAGGGCCCGTTCACCCTGTCCCGCACTGTCTGCCACCCATTTCTTCAGCCTTAGGCCACTGGACACACACCAGTCCCCGCTTCCCTACCATCCCCCTCACTCCCCGCCCCCAAAGAGCTAGTGGGTCCCACAGGATTACTGAAGCCTGAGCCGCATTTGCACCCTACTTGTTGTGCTATTACGTCCCGTCCCTTCGCCTCTGCCCCAGCCTGGGGTCACGACCAGGGCCAAGAGGAGTGTGAAAGGTGGTCAGAGGAATGCGGGAGCATCCTGGGATCCTAAACCTTCCTAGTTGTGAGCCGTGGTTTCAGGGCGCTGGGGTTGGTGGCCTGCCATCCTCAGGCTTTTTGAGGCTGGGACCTTACGGCCACAAGTTGTCATGCCAGGCAAAGGAGCCACCCTATGCAGGGTGGAGGCGGTGGACGACAGTAAGCCCCTGTTGGATGGAGACGTGGTGGGGATTGGGTGGTTGTTCCAGCTGCTTGCAGAAGACGTCACGGAGGAGGTGGATGTTGTGGCAGATGAGGAGCAGCAATAGTGGTTCTCCCAGGAGCTGAGAAGATGGTGGAGGAGCAGGGCCAAGAAAGGCCCAGGAGCACTACTGAGCTTCCAGGGCAAGATGCGCTGCAGGCACTGGCTGCCTTGCTGGTGGAACTGAGCTCTGAGCATAAGAAAAACTGTAGGGCCTACTTCCAGTTCATGTGCAAGAACCATCAGAGGAGGAAGCCTGACTTGGCTTGGAGGATCGCCATCATCTGGGGCATCCCTTGCTTCTGGGCCATTGCTGTATCCTTTCTGCTGCTCTTTGAAGTCTGCTGCTCAGGAAGAGGAGGAGGCACACGACCCTTTCCCCTCCTCCCTATCCTGACAGGTGCTGTTGTGGAGCCATCCATCATCCCACTGCAAGTTGATATTTTCCTTTTAGGACTCCCCTACTTCTTGAACACAATGACCACTAAGTAGAATTACCTTGACATCACTTGTAAAACGTGGTTCCTGGGGTGATGAGTGTGGGTGTGCAAGGTTGTGGATTGTCCACTTGTGGGATCCACAACCATCTCCCCTGTCTTTCTGTAGGGTATAGGGCACGTGGTTCCACTCCTATCCACTGGTTCTGGGACTTTGAATGGGGAGCATCCAGCCGCAGCATGGACACAGCTGGTTGTCAGGTCACAACTGCTCAGAACCGAACAGGATTGCTGAGGTGTGGTTGCTTTGGGCCTGAACACAGTTAGCAATTCATTTTGGGATTCTTGGCTGCTAGCTCACCTTGCTCGTATTGCCAGCAGATTGTCGGCCAAGATGTGTGGGACGATCCCCTGAAGTATTACCCTGGGCAGGAAGGTTCTTCCATGAGAGTAACTGACAGAAACATATGTGGAGATGGGGTCTGAAGGTGGGCCCTGCAGGGACAGTCATGCGATACTACAGGGACACTGTCCTTTCCCAAATGGGGATGCTCAGACTCATGCAAGCTGGCTGTGGAGCCTGAATTTGGTTGTGCATGTAGCAGGTGACCTCCTGAGACTGTCTATTTGGGGACTTGGTGTGTCTATGAGTGAAGCAAGTCTCCATCAAATCAGCTGTGGTGGCAGCGCCAGAATCCAGGTGATACTACTAGAGACAGTGTGTATTAAGTATCTTTGTCAGAATTATCCTTTGTGGGTCCTTCCATCCCCTGGCCTCCTGCTGCTCACTGAGTTTGAGATTGCCTGGGCACTTCACTCCTGCCCCTTACCCTGGGAAGGCCTATCATTGAAAAGGTGTCCTCTCCGGGTTCCCAGTGCACCTGTGTGCTGACTTTGGGATCTTCTGTGAATTCCCACATTCACCACTCAGTGTCTCACAACCAGCAAACATGCTGCGTTGGAAGCGGCTTCAGGCTGCCTTGGGAAAATATGGAAGAGTTCATGGAGAAGGTGAACAGGGAGCCCCATGGGAAGGACATGGTGCCTGCTGTCGCCATCTCCGACATTGCTGGCCTCAGTCATCTTCACCTCCTGCAACACCTATGTTTGCTGTGTGCATTTGTATCCCTGTGCTGAGCATGTGTGTGTCACATTTGCTTATTTATGCTGGCTCTGTGTGTGTGTGTGTGTGTGTGTGTGTGTGTGTGTGTGTGTATGTGTGTGTGTCCAGCGCAGGGCAGAGGCAGAGATGAAGATGACAGGAGAGGATGTGCTGAGCAACCAGAAGAGGAGTCATGAGGCAACCAGGCTGAAGGTGGTTTGTTGCTGTATCTCTGCATTGATCCTGCCCAGGATGGGAACGAGGAAAGGATGGCCAGTGATAACTCCAGACTGTGGCTCCAGATATCTGCAATTAGACCAGATACAAAACATGCTCATCAGTTCTACCATGTTGTTGTGTGTGTTTGGACCAGGAAGTGGGATTCATGGTCTAAGGATTCACACAGAGAAAATCACGTGGGTTAGGGCTTTAAATCTACTATCTGTGGAGCCCTCAGTGTGTGGGGCCATGGACCGGCCTGTGGAAATGGTGGGCATGGCTATGGCAAGACCCGGGATGGTGAGGCTAAGGTCCTGCCGAGACGGGCAGAGAGCTGAAGGAGAAAGAGTCACAGATTGCCTGCTGCACTGGAGACTTGTTCCACACACATGTGAAAAGGAGAACTGGGAAGGTCCTGGGACCAGCACTGCCCCAGATCAGCTCTGCAGGCAGCACATGCTCTCCCTGAGGGAGGCACACACCGGCACGATGTGACACAAAACATGAGACGTGCTAAAGTATGCTGTATCCGCAAAACCACAGGTATCCTAGGAGAGACATGCTGTAAGCGTGGCATGCCCCCAGGCACTTCCAGCCTGCCTCCCTGGCAGTGCCAAAAGGTGAGGAAAGCGCAAGTGGGTTTACCTGTGTGACCCTATGCCAGGATATGCCTGTGAGGGAGGGAACAGAGAAAAGACAAGGGCGGTGGGTAAACTGCATATCCCAAGGGACCTCAGGAGAGTGGGAAGACAGAGAAGCCCCTTCGGCAGTTCATTGCCTGCTGGTTTTCAGGGTCCAGACTCTAGGCAATAGTGGTCCTGCCAAAGACACCCCATGGTCCATGCGGAAAGCTCTGACATGAATTCCTTCCTTTCTTTGGGGTCTTGCCCCTGGCTTTGGGGGCCTGAGGGTCAAAGGTGCACGTCTGCACCTGAAGGATTCTGGGAGTCTTGCTGGAGCAGAATCTCTGATTGTGTTGTAGGGAATCTGCACCCAGGTGACACTCAGAGGGATGCTGCCTTCCAGGTGACCGTCTTGGATGTCCCTGGGCCCAACCGGGCACTGGCTTCCTTGGCACGGGTGCTGTGTAGGGAAGCAGGGATGCGTGACTGTAGGGAGTCCTACCTGGGCCTAATGAGAGCAGCTGAAAGAGAGCCTTGGCATTTAGCAAATCACTGAGGCATGGGTGGTTCAAGCCCTCTTGGTCCATTTGAAATAGTAAAGCTGCTTTCTGTCCAAGCGAGGCATTAGCTCTGGGCCCAGAAACTGCAGGTTTCCCAGGGCATCATCTGTTGCGGGACTCCATGTGCATGGGTAGTGTTAAACAGAAAGGAAGACGTGTAGGGATCCCACCTTACTTTTATGGCCTCCGGTTCCATTCTTTGTATCGGAAGATACCCTGTATCCATGTGCACCTTCTTCACAACCTTGGATCAGACCCAGGCCTATCACAGTCTCTGGGGGCTTTTGGAAGCTCAGCCATTTCTGGCCTTTTCCTGCGACATGGAGATAGCACACGGGGGCACAGGTAGATGGTACACACAGAACGCTACACAGATAGAAGAACAGGGGGCCTCCTTCAGAATGCTGTGGGCTGTAAGTTGTGGTAGGCAAGCAAGAGGGGCACAACATTGACAAGGAATGACCAAGAAAGCAGTTCTTCAAGTCAGCTGAGCTCAGAGGTCCTTGTTTTCTGGTCCCCTGAAGGAATGCACAGGCAATGGATCAGGCCAACGTGACTGGTACTGTGAAGCTGCCCAAGATGATGGGAGAATCCAGAAGGCAGGCACATGTTATACAGCTGTTCATGGCAAGAACTTCCAACTCTGCCCGCTGCTCTGCAGGCCACTCCCTGTCAATAGCAAATGCCAAGGTTTTGTAACCTTTGAGGAAAAGGCACAGAGTTAGAAGTGTAACATGACATGATCAATGAGCAAGTGAAAAAACAAGGACAAAGAAATGTGGGTGCTTACAAAATTCATGTTCCTGGAAAAGAAAGCTTGTACTTCTGCATATGGACAAGTTTCCTCTCAGCGATGTTACTGTGTACACGCGCATGTTTGTGCACATATGCACGTACAAATTTGAGTGCTTATCAAAACTCATGTTCCTGGAAAAGAAAGCTTGTACTTCTGCATATGTACAAGTTTCCTCTCAGCGATGTTACTGTGTACACGTTATGTTTGTGCACATTTGCGCATAGAAATCCCTGACAGCTCGCTTGTGAGTATGAGCTATTGCAACTGACCTCGCCAGGTGACAGAAGTTGGACAGCGAAAACATGAAGTTCTTAGGGAAAGGTACATAGTCTCTGGCCAGCAGAAGCACTGAAGCCAGGGAATCGCTCCCCGTTATCTCACTGAGCAAACACGTTCTAGGTGGAATCACAGTGGTGCACCTTGGATGCCTGGCAGAAAGGAGAGGCAGGAAGAAAGAGCCTGGGGAGTGTGAAGAGGAAAGTCCACTACACCTGCAGTTTATGAAAAGTAGAAAATGTACCTAATGAGCTGGGAGGACAAACTGTACTTAATTATTTGAGTTATCTAAGAGGATTTCCATCCAAACAGCCAAAAGTGCTTCCTGGTTTCTTCTTGCTGCCTGTAGTAAAACATGAAGGGAATTAAAAAAAAAAAATGTTTAAGATAAAGACTATTAAAACAGGAGACAAAATTTGCTGATTTGGGAATTTTCCAGTCTTTTAAGATGACAGATGTTAAAATTAATGACTCTCAAGCAAGATCATATCCAGGGCATTGAGATTAGGTGGTCTAAATATAACATTATACACCACCTATAGGCCAGTTGTTCTTCATATTATTTTTTATAAACAAAGGTGTTCTAAAGATGAGTGTGACTGTAAATTCTTTGTTAAGCCTCAGAAAGCTGGAAGAGGATGCCTCATGGCGCCAATACCCTCCAAAGACTTTACGGGTGTCACTCAGAGATCATTTCAGTCACACAATAAGACTTCTACCACGGTTCAGGGTGTTATACCTCAGCTATCTCAGCAGAAAACCAGGACATGTGTGATTGTGGCTTTGGAGTGGGGTGCTTTGCCATGAACACCAGTAAGATTATCAGGAGACACACCAAGTTTTTAAGATAGCATATTTAAGTTCAGCTCAGGCTGAAAGGACCAGCAATAGTACAATATAAGAGCTCTGGACTTCTACCTTCTACAGGAAGGAAGCAGGCTAGGGAGACTGTTTCATACTAGCCACCTTTCATACAATGGCATCATGTCAGGGGGTAGAATTAAAAAATCAGAGACTGCAGCCTAGGAAGTTTCCAGGCCTTAAATACTTATCAAAGGACTGCCCACAAGAACCCATGGGATTTCAGAACTGCTACTACTGACTCCCATCTCCCCTCCCCTTTCTGGAACAGGAGTGTCTATGAAGGTTATCTATGCCTTACCCACCACAGTACGTTGGCTGTGAAAATGAGCAGATTAACTCATCTCTTTGGTTCACAGATCCTCAGGTCTAGAGGAACTACACTTGTATAATTTGAACTGATGTGTTGGAGACTCGACAGGCTCTTGGACTGAAAGGAGATCAAACCAGTCAACCCTAAAGTAAATCTCTCCTGCATATTCATTGGAAGGACTGATGCTGAAGCAGAAGCTCCAAAGCTTCGGCTACCTGATGCTAATAACTGTCTCACTGGAAAAGATCATGATGCGGAAAAAAAATGAAGGTAGGAGAAGGGGACAGCAGAGGATGGGATTGTTGGATAGCATCATCGACTCAATGGACTTGAGTTTGAGCAAGCTCCTGGAGTTGATGGACAGGGAAGCCTGCAGTGCTGCAGTCCATGGGGACGCAAAGAATATGACACAACTGAGCAACAGAACACTTGAGATACTGTACAAGTGGACCCTGATCCATATCTGGACCTGACTTAGATGACAAGATCCTGAACTTCAAGTTAATGTTACAACAGATAAATTATTTAAAAGCATTGGCAGGAAAACGCATTTTGGACATAGAAGCATGTAAATAATTTGTGGTCATATGTGTACAACGTGGTTTTAAATTATGTCCACAGTTCCTTCCTTTTCCCCTTCACATGTGTGGTGGAGTTAGTGGCTCACTTCTAATGTTAGAATATTGTAGAAACGAACAATGAAGCATCTGAGACTAGGTTATAAAAGTCACTGCAGCCTCCTTGCTCATCATCTTGGCTCACTCACTCTAGGAGCCAGCTCAGTCATATCTTGAGAACACTCAGGTAGCCCTTTAGAGAGGCCTATGTGAAAGAACCGAGGCTTTCTCCCAACAGCCAGCAAGCAAACTGGTTTCAACAGCTATGTGAGTAAGCCGTCTTGGAAGGAAATCCACCAGTGCATGTCAAGGCTTCAGAGGATGGCAATCTCATGAGACACTGAGCCAGAACATTCAGCTGAATTACTCCTGGATTCTCAACTTTCAGCAGCAGTATGATTTAATATTGTTTTAATCTGCTAGTTTGGGGTAATTGGTTATGCAGCAGTAGTTCATTAATGCACTGCCAACTTTGGGCAATGTCTTTATTCAGGGGTGCCTGTCCATCTAGTCCAATCTAATCCAGATTCTGCTACTTCAGTTTAGAAAACATACCCCATCCTTGATTTGACAACCCTCAGTATGAGATCAAGTATCATTTCACTCACCTGAATATCTTAACAGCCTTGCCTAGCCTCAGCAATGATCCTCTCAGTTGAGCCAGAATCCACCCTCACCCTTAGGGTCCTCTTAATAAACTTTCATCCACTGACACCCATTCTGTTATTGTTGTCCATTGCTTTTCAGTCTCCCAGTCTCTCTTTGCAATCCCATGGGCCCACCCTGTTCCGCTATAAATCCCAGCTGCATCCCTGCTGGAGTCAGACATAAGCTCAATCTCTCTCCCATATTATAATAGCCTACTGTAGTACTCTTACCTTGAATAAAGTTTTTCTTACCACCTTTTGTAAGTGTTATGAATATTTTTTTTAACATTTCCAAGTTCTGTTAGTAAGGATTATTCTCAAAGGAATATAGTTTTATACCTTTACTTGTTATACTATATTCATTTGGGGAACAGCTTTTTAGAATTAAAACATTTCATGTTTTTACCATAAAAACAGTAACTATCTTTGAAAATACATTTACATATCTTAAAACGTAGTAATGTGAAAAGGAAGTGTATATAGACATGTCATATACATGTGATGTATATACACACATACCCTCAGAGCTCCAAGGAAAACTTAATTCTCAGTAAACTATAAATGAAAACATTCTGCCTGAAAATAGTGAAATCTTTGCTATCAACTTGCCAAAAATCTTAGACAATGAAATTTTAATTAAAAAACATGTATACATAAAAATATTTGGGATTCTGACAAAATTGCTAAATAAAGATAGGTCAATCCCTAAACCATCTATGGAAAAAAAGAAAGAAAGAAAGAGAGAAAGAGAGAAAGAAAGAAAGAAAAGAAATCCTCAGTATCATGTAATAACCTATAACGGAAAAGAACCTAAAAAAGAATAGATACGTATCTGCATAACTAAATCACTCAGATATACATCTGAAACTCAACACTGTAAATCAAATATATTTACAGAAAAAAAAAATTGTAAAGAAAGCTTCTAAAATACAAAGTTATAGAGAAAAAAATCGTAAAAAATGTAGAAAGTATATGTGAATTGAAACAAAAATAGAAAACAACAAAAATAAAACTTGTTGGTATAATAAAACAAGAGCTGCTTCTTGGAAAAAGAAAATCAGAAACATTGATACAACTGTGGCTAATCTAATAAGGGGACAGGAGGTTAATTCCAATACTAGAAATGAGAAACGAAATGGGATTCTGAGAGGATAATATTCAACTCTGAGTGGAATTACTTTTGTTTCAGGAAAGGTTCAATCAAGCAAAAACCTGGGGAAAGAAAAGGAAGGAAAGAAAGAGGAAGAGAGACAAGGGAAGGAAGAAAGAAAAAGGAAAGGAGAAGGAAAGAAAAGTAAATGTCTCAACAAACGTTGTAAACTATCCAATCAAACAATTATCTTCAAGATCTAAAAACAGAAACGGAAATTGATTAAGCCAGATACTTATTGCTTTTGATGGTACTCAGAACAAGAAAACCCATTTACACATCACTGTTTAGAAGTTTAGAACTGGCCAACACAGTACGATTATTTAAAAAAATAAAAATATGCCATGTTATTTGTAAAGACAGACAGCAGAAATAATTTAAAAAATTATTTCCACAAATACTAATTTTACTTACAATGGTAACATTAATAAAATAATAAACTTTACCTGAAAGAACAAGCAAAGCAGACAAGGAAATTCACAAAGGGCAGTAACAAAATATTAATCTTGACAGATATTCAATATATTTGTAAAGAAAACAAAGTGTCATTGTGTGAACAAAATATAGAGGTATCAATAGAAAAACAGTGGAAGCTCCTGAAAGAACTCAACTCACTATCAAATATCTTTTATTGGCAGGCACAGAAACTGACTCAAGTTAATTCTAAGAAGCAAAGCCCTGATGTGGTGTTTTTTGTTTTTTTTTTGTTTTTTTTTTTTTTTTGGTGAAAATTTATGAAATTTAGGCTGGAGAGGGAAGAAGATAGAGACTTCAAGTGCCTTTAAAGAGGAGAAGGAAAGAGAGGGGGTTGCAGATTTGACTGTGTTATTTGAACAGCATTGGTAAAGCTCAAACAAGGGAGGTAGCAAGCCATGCAGGCCTATGGGAAGAGAATTTCCTGAAGAACAGCACTTGCAGTCTTTGGATCGGGAAGAAATGGAATCTGATGGAGGAAAACCAAGGCCAGTGTTGTCAAAAAGAGTACATTAGTAGGGAAAATAGTAGAGCAGAAGGACAGAGAATGGAAGAGAGGAAGCAGTCAGGGGCCAGATTGCTGGAACCTTTTAATCTGGCAATAAATACAACTTGTACTCCTTAGGAGCATACTTCACAGCAACTAACACTAACGGTGTTGATAATACTAAGCAACAATAAAAACACATAACTAAAACATTTCGTATTTTTACTATAGAAATTGAAGAAAGGAGATAAGAATGCAATAGTCTGCATATTTATTTATACACAGAGTTTTCACCTGAGACCAGAACACACACACACACACACTCTTTATACAACTAAAAGTGGTTTAAGCTGACACTTAGCAAAGCACTTTGGCCCAAGTAAACTAACTGGAAAGGCCTAGTAAAATATTCAAAATGCAAATAAATTAATCAAGCTTTGAGTAAGTAAATACAATTTATTTGAATTTGAATTTACACTCAGGAAATTGCCTAAAATGGAGACAACAGATTCACTACAGCTTAATCATCTGTAGTCCTTCCTCTTCAGTTCTGAGAGGGATGCTAACCCCTTGGTGATTAGCACTTTCCAGCATTTTGTGAAAGCTTAGAGGACTTAAATAAATTGAGGAGGGGGGAGAGTGGGGAGAGACAAAGAGGAGGAGAAAGGAAGAGGAAACGGAGAGATTGCTCCTGGCACAGGTCTACAGCCAGGATCACACCTTCCTTGAATGGTGCACAGAGATTGCTAGGTATCTGTGCCAGAAGTGGAGAAGGGGTGACATTCAACTCCAGGAGGAGTCTCAACTCCAAGAACCTACAGAGGCAGCCAAGTGTGCTGATGTTCAGGAATCAATACTTAGAGGGTAGCCCACAGGCCTGTGAAAGAGCCCTTGGAGACCGCAACAAAAAAGGTTTCCACAAGTATAATCACAGATTAGATGGTTGGATAGATTAGAGGAAGGATAACTCTATGACCTGATAATTACTGAAATACATGAGACAATTCTTGCACATCAGACTGTGTCAAGAAAGACTGAAACTCAATTAGTTTGATACAATGGGAAATTACACATGCAAAGAATTAGCTGTTAACATTTGTGTCCAAGGCAAGATAAGATACAAAACTGAAATCTTCACGTGTTCAACTAGGGTAAGACACATGTATCTGGAAAAGGTAAGGAAAAGTTCTAAAAAGGGTTTAATCACCCTGGACTATTTTTATCCACTATATTCACTATTCTTGGACAACTCCATTGTAGCTTAAGGGTAAGAGAACTCAATTTAGCCCAAGTTCAAAAGCTGAACAGATTCCCTGTGTTTGATCCTTTTCAGTTAAAACTATGGGTCCAGCACAAATCAAAGTGGACGTCAAGGCTCTTTTTCCTTTGGGAATTTTAACTTGATTTACTACTGTGTCTGACACAGATATGGCTACCTCATTGTGACTACGGCCAACCAAATGGGAAAGGGGACTGGAATGCAATCAAATTCCCCTTTTGAATCACTCAATAGGAGGTCTACAGGCACCAGGTCTCATTCTATTAACTATCTCTGCTTCTCCAACTGCAGTCAATGATACACAGGGCCTTCTTGATGCTTGCAAGGGTCTCTCACCAAACACAGGCATTTTAATGGTTGGCTTCCTTGAGATGTCCCTGGAGCTAGGTAAAAACACTCTGAGACAGTGTTCCTTCTACCTTGGCTCTATGCCTGGAGTGAATGTATGCCTCTTCCTCAGCTGGGACAAGAAGCCACAGCTCTTCACTGATTAAATCCCATGTCTGGTACAAATTCACATCATACCTTCTCCATCAACTTCTCCACTGCACGCTTTCAGAGACCAGGTTATCTTAGATCAATCAGTACAAGAGGCACTTCAGAGAGTGACATTCAAATCTGGCTATATAGTTGATACTGAGATCTTCAAGGCATGAAAACAGTTGAAAAGTCATGTTGCTAGAACACTCTACAGATTATAAGCATAGCAGAGCTTTCGAACTTACAAGTAACATGAAATACCAAAATAGGTGTTACTTTTGCTTTCTCCACTTCTCTCATTCTCTCTCTCACACACACACATGCACACATTCTTTTTACACGCTAAGACAATTATATGAAAAACAGATAATAGATTTTTAAATAATATCTCAATATGCAGATCAAACAAAACTTGTACTTCCTGTATTTAAAACAAAAACACATAAATTACCCATCGGTTTCCCTATATTTGATATTATTGAATAATGCTATAATTTGATTTTTTTGTGTGTTTTTAATGGGGTTTTTAACTTTGACTGAAATACTTGCTTCAGACTTTACTTGAAAGTAGAATTAACATTTTTTTTGTCTTTTTTTGACCTTCTACTTTTAGATTTGGGGGGTGATGATTCAGAATCAGATGTGTTCACAGTAATGGATGCTACTTCCACCAATCCTGGTTGAAGGGGTTCCAGTCGATACCTGAATAACAACTTTTGTTGTCAGGAGATAATCCTTCTAGCTGCTTAGGCTTGCTTAAACATTTGATGACACTGGGTCTTGTGCTCCCTTTTCTCTTTGAAAGTTAAAAACTGTAGCCGATATTTGGAACACAAGTGAAAACTCTTTTCCCAGTGCCCTCTATCAAGGACGTCTGTATGGTGCTGGCAGTTTTAAAAATTTTGAGACAAAACGGGCAAAGCAAATTCTTAGCGTTACCATGGTATGCTCTGAAATGTGCATCCACATCTGCAAAAATGATGATCTGTAACTGCAAACCTGGCATACATAGGGCATTTCACCAGGCTTATGATTGCCTTTCATGTGCTGTAAGAGAACCTGATCTGTCTCAAAGGACAACTCACAGATTTGACAGACTGCAGGAGGGCTCCTGGGGAAGTGTGGACACTTTCAAGTGTGACACTGCAGCTGGAAGGGAGTAGGAAACTGGCGGAGGCAATGCTGGCAGGTGGTGTGGTTTTTCCAGCTGTCACCTCTCTGCCTGTCAAGTTCCAAATGGTGCTCCATATGATTCATAAACTTGACATTTTTTAGATCTTTCAAGCAGCTGAGGCATTTAAAGGCTGTGTGGGTCTTCGGTTCTGGCTGCCCAACTCCTATATGCTCTCCATAGTAGAAGTCACGAAGTAACACAATCAGATTTCCTTCTGTGGGATCAACGATCTTGTTTGGACTTGCTAAACTTGGAAAATCAGTTTTTGTCAGTCCATTTTCCCCTAAAGGTCTTACAGGCTTGCAATGAACGTTGTCCTTTGGAAAAGGTGTTGGACAAGGTTCTCCATTCTGAACATGGCTTAGTGAGGTATGGACACGGTCTGGTGTGCTTTGCTGAGTGGTCACTGTATGAAAAATACCTGAACGGGGAAAACCTAAAGAATGTTCCCCTATAATTCCGTTACTAAGCTTAGGCCTTTTGGGATTTCTGCCTATTTGTTTCACAAGTGGAAAGTCGCTTTGATACATGAGGACTTTTATTCATATCTCCTGCAGAAACTGCTGTTTCTACTGTATGCTGCAATGAACTTGTGAAGGTAATCAAAGAAGAACATAACTCCTTTGAAAAGCTATTAGGCACTATTTGTGGTGAAATATTTTTATAATCAGCTTGAGACAAAGGTTGATCTTGATTCAGAGTCAGAAACTGGCAAGACAGTCTTTGCTTCTGATGTAGGAGTCACATGACTAACAGGCTGTAATTTGTGAGCATTACCTTTCCTGAAGTGACCATACCTTTTTCTCCTTGAACAAGAACCTGGGGTAACTCTGTTCAGTATGTTTGAAACGACTGGTTTTGAAGTTGAGGTCATCCCAACAAAGATCACATCAGCATCTTCATTTACATGTTCCACTCCAACCAAGATCAGTTCATCATCATCATCATCATCTACTTGTTTGGTTTCTCCCTCACTTTTCCGTAGTTCTGGCTCTTGTTCTTCTTCACGTAACATACATGGTAGTTCCATATTTTTAATACTTTTTTATCCTTAGAGGGTGCGGCCACAAGTCCCAGTGCTTCCTTTATACACACTGCCACCTAAGTATAAACATACTACATATTAGTTAAGTACAGAAAAACGTGCTATTTGATTATCTCCAAAACTCTAGAGTAGTTATAAACACCCTTATCTTACAGACAAAGACACTGAGTGTCAAGAGACTCAATGACAGCTGAAAAACCTATGACTACAAGTCTACATGGCTCTAGAATCATAGCTTTTCCCATGTTCACTTTAATCTCTTCTATTTAAAAAAAAAAGATTAAAACAACAACAACAACACCACTACTGATCATTAGGTGAAATCACATGTAAAGGATGAGTATTTTTACAAAAGCACTGTTGTACAGTGTTTAGAAACATGGACTTTGGAGTCAAAGAAGATTAAGTTGGAATTCTAAGTTAACCACACACCAGTTGCATCTTCTTGGGCAAATTTCTAACTTTTAAATGTGTTTCTGTATCTTAAAGACAAACATGCTTATTTCTTAGACTTAAGGTTAACAGCTCTTTGTAAAAGGCATCAGCTATTCAATGGCATCTTGTTTTGTAGTGAAATCGGAAGAAACTGTATCTTAAATGCACCTTACAACTGATTCACAAATTCTAATTTCATAAATGTTAACAAAGAAAATAGGCAGCAAATTCAAACTATAATCTAGCTATACATAGTTAACACACAGCATAATTCAATGTCAAGCACTTAACACAGGCCTAGGAAATTGAGAATGAACTCTCTTGATAATCTCACCCCAATTCCACACTGATATATCCTAAATTTCTCCCTCTAATCCTGGCTAAACTTAAATCCAACAATGCTTCATCCTTTATGCCACAGGTCTCTTCCCTACATAGCAGGCAAAGTGATGCCAGTATTTCTCTCATACCAATATCAGACAGAGACATCACACACACACATACAGCCGATATCCCTTATGAATACAGGTGAAAGAGTCCTCAACAAAATACTGGCAAACAAAATCTAACAACATATAAAAAAGATCGTATACCATGATCACATGGGATTTATGGAGGTATGCAAAGTTGGTTCATTATATGAAAGTCAATCAACATTATGCCATTTTAAAACAATAAAATAAAAAACACATCTGCCTGCAGAAAAAGCATTTCCCTGAATCTAGCACCTTTTCATAACTGGGGTTTAAAAAACACTTAATAACTAAGAACAGAAGAGAACTTTCTCAATCAAAGGGTACCTGTAAAAGACCCACAGCTAACATCATACTTAATAATGAAAAACTGAAAGCTTTCCCTCTAAGATTGGGAACAACACAAGGAAGTCTATTACACACTTTGGCTCAACATTATACTGGCAGTTCTATAACCACCACAATCAGGTAACAAAACGGAGTTGTCACTGTTGTTTAAAAAAAAAAAAAAAAGAAAACAAAAACAAAAAAACAGCCTTCAGAATGGAAAGGAAAAAGTCAAAGTATATTGGAGATAACATACTTTTGTATATAGAAAATCTTGAAGAAAACACAAGTATTAGAATTAATATAAAGCTTGCAGAATACAAGACAAATATTTTAAAAGTCAATCACATTTTATACAGTAGCAACAAATGTTGTTACGTAAATACTTGAATTTACACTAGCACTAAAAAGAATACTTAGGAAGTCAGAAAGAGAAAGACAATAGATTCTTTTTAATGGCTGAGTAATATTCCATTGTGTATATGTACCACAGTTTTCTTATCCATTTATCTGTTGATGGACATCTAGGTTGTTTCCATGTCCTGGCTATTATAAACAGTGCTGTGATGAACATTGGGGTACATGTGTCTCTTTCAATTCTGGTTTCCTCAGTGTGTATGCCCAGCAGTTGGATTGCTGGGTCATTCGGCAGTTCTATTTGCCATTTTTTAAGGAATCTCCACACTGGTCTCCATAGTGGCTGTACTAGATTGCATTCCCACCAACAGTGTAAGAGGGTTCCCTTTTCTCTGCACCCTCTCCAGCATTTATTGCTTGCAGACTTTATATGAATCAATTCTAATGAGATGGATGAAACTGGAGCCGATTATACACAGTGAAGTAAGCCAGAAAGAAAAAAACACCAATACAGTATACTAACGCACATATACGGAATTTAGAAAGATGGCAATGATAACCCTGTATGTGAGACAGAAGAAGAGAACCAGATGTATAGAATGGACTTTTGGACTCTGAGGGAGAGGGAGAGGGTGGGATAACTTGGGAGAATGGCACTGAAACGTGTACACTGTGATGTAAGAAACAAATCGCCAGGCTATGTTCGATGCAGGATACAGGATGCTTGGGGCTGGTGCACAGGGATGATCCAGAGAGATGATATGGGCTGGGAGGTGGGAGGGGCGGTCAGGATTGGGAACTCATGTACACCCGTGACGGATTCATGTCAATGTATGGCAAAACCAATACAGTATTGTAAAATAAAATAAAGTAAAAATAAAAATTAAAAAAAAAAAGAAAGAGAAAGACAAATATCATATGGTATCACTTGCATGGACTCTAAAATATGACACAAATGAACTTATCTATGAAACAGAAACAGACTCACAGACATAGAGAGCAGACTATGTGATTACCAAGAGGGGAAAGGTGGGGCAGGCATAGATTGGGAGCTGGTGATTAGCAGATGCAAACTATAATATATAGAATAGACAAACAAGATCATACGGTATAGCACAAGGAACTATATTCATAATTTGTGATAAACAATAATGGAAAAGGATATGAAAAAAATTGTGTGTGCATATGTGTGTGTGTTTACATATGAAGGAAAGGAAAGGACAACTGTTGGCAAGCACGTACAGAAACTGGATCCTTGTGTGTTATGGATAGATTTTAAAATGGTGCAACTGCTACAGAAAACAGTTTAAAGGCTCCTCGAAAAATTAAAAAATAGAAATGATACATGATTTGGCAATTCCACTTCAGGATATAAATTCAAAACAAGTTAACATGGGGTCTTGAGATATCTGCACAGCCATGCTCACAGCAGCACGAAGCACAACAACTAAGAGGTGGAAGCATTGAAATGTCCATCTAATGTGGTATATACATACTATGAAACATTATTTAGCCATATAAAGAAAATTCTGTCACATGCTCCAATATGCATGATCATTTCAGACATCAAGCCAAATGAAATAAGCCAGCCATACAAAAAGACAAATACTGTAGGTTTCTACCTGTATGAAATAGCTAACATAGTCAAGCAATAGAAAGGAAACAAGAACGACGGAGGCCATGGTCTAGGTAAACAGGGAAGAAAAGAGGAGTTGTTGTTTAATGGGACAGGTGATGGGTACAGAATTTCAGTTTTGCAAGATGAAAAGGTGTAGAGATCTGTTTGATAACAATGTGATAAGGAATTCCCTGGTAGTTCACAGGTTAGGACTCCACGGTTTCCTATCAGGGGCCTGGGTACGATTCTCAACCAGGGAACTGTCATTGAAGCTGCATAGCACAGCTAAAACAATGACAACAACAACAAAACAACGCCGTGACTATGTGTGTGTATATGTGTTAGTCACTCAGTTGTGCCCAACTTTGTGTCCCCATGGACTAAAGTTCACCATGTTCCCTTCTCCATGGGATTCTCCAGGCAAGAATACTGGAGTGGGTTGACATTTCTTTCTCCAAAAGGCTGACGAAAGTGTGCGAAATACTTAGCATGCAAAAATGGTTAAAACGGTAAAAATTTAAGTTAGGTGTTTTCTACAACAATTAAAAAAAGAAAAGCATTTAACCTCCAGGAAAAGAATTTGAATAGACATTTCCAACTCTTTGCAACCCCATGGACTGTAGCCTATCAGGCTCCTCTGTCCATGGGATTTTGCAGGCAAGAGTGCTGGAGTGGATTACCATTTCCTTCTCAAGGGGATCTTCCCTACCCAGGAATCAATCCCAGGTCTCCTACGTTGCAGGCAGACACTTTCCCTTCTGAGCCACCAGGGAAGCCCCTAGCAAAATGTAAATCTGTCTCACTGAGATACTACTTCATACCCATATTACTTCACACCCAATCAAAATGACGAACGATAACAAGTGCTGCAGAGGATGTGGAGAAAAGGAATCTTCAGATATTGTTGATGTAATTGCTGTAAAATGGTTACAACCACTATTGGAAAAGTGGTTTGTCAGTACCTCAAAAATTAAATATAGAGTACTCATACGATCCAGCAATTTCCCTCTTTTGTATATATCCATAAAGACTGAAAATGTTCAGTCCATGCAAAATCAGTGTTCACAGCAACATTACTCACAATAGCCACAAAGAGTACACCATCCAAGTGTTATCCATTAACTGACGAATTGATAAACAAACTGTGGTATATGCTCAAAATGGACTGCATGGAAGCCATTTACCATACCCATATACCATATTCAGCCATAAAAATAAAACAAAAACAGTCACTGCTATACAGCCATGAAATGGATGAATCTTGAAAGTACACAAACTAGGGGACTTTCCTGGAGATCTAGTGTTTAAGACTCTCCAGAGGTCTAAGATCCCACATGCCACACAGCTAAATAAATAAATATTTAAAAATAAAATATGACATCTGAATAAAGCCAGACACAAAAGTCACACATTGTATGTGGGAGAACTGTAGGTGGAAGAGAAGCAGGAAAGAGAAGCATTCTGTAATCCAAGTGAAACATTTTTTTCAGGGAGGAGGACATGAAACTACTCTGATAAAGGCTGCCAATAAATTAACTAAAATAACAACTAAAAATTGACCACTGAGTTAAACATTTGAAATACACTTGTGGCCTTGACAAGAGTGGCTTTAAAGGAAAATGAGAGAACTCGAGATAACAAAGTCTATGGAACAACTCTGCAGAAGTCTATAATAAGCAAATATGAAATAAAAGCAGCAGAAGCAGGACATGTGTCACCAAAAGATGGATTTTTAACGACAGGTCACACTTATAGTCAGTCTGTTTGCTGATGGGAACCATCCAGAGAAACAGAAAACTTAATCCAAGGACAAAGAGGAGACTTGCTAGAATATCAAGAAATGAGTAGGTCTAGAACTGAGCAGATCAAGAATTGAGTAGATCAAGCTGGAGAGCACACAAGCTGGAGAAGGCAATGGAAACCCACACCAGTACTCTTGCCTGGAAAATCCCACGGACGGAGGAGCCTGGTAGGCCGCAGTCCATGGGGTTTCGAAGGGTCGGACACGACTGAGCGACTTCAATTTCACTTTTCACTCTCATTTATTGGAGAAGGAAATGGCAACCCATTCCAGTGTTCTTGCCTGGAGAATCCGAGAATGGGGGAGCCTGGTGGGCTGCTGTCCATGAGACTGCAGAGTCGGACACGACCGATGTGGCTTAGCAGCAGCAGCAGCACACAAGAAGAGTACACAAGCCAAATAATTTGCTCACAGTAACAGAACTGAGATCATATGAAAAAAAAGGCTGTCATGGTGGATTAATGGGTATGGTAACCAGCCTTCAAGTGAATCAAATCTCCTGATATTCCCACTCCCATGTAGTTCTCTCTCAATCTATCACAGGGTTGACCTGTGAGACTAAGCAAATACAGGAGTGAAGATGTGTAACATCTGAAGAAAGACTCTGCACTTTATCATGGGTGCAAATGCTTTCCTGAATCACTCATTCTGAGAAAAGACAGCAGCCTCCACAAGAGAAGCCCCTTGCAGAGGCCCACAGAAGGAGGAACTGAGGCTTCATGAGTACAGCCAAGTGAGAGAGCTTAGATTCAACAAACTAAGTCTTCAGAGGTTGCCAAGCCAGACAAAAGCTTGACTGCTACCTCAGGAGAGATCCTAGGCCAAGAGATAACAAGCATTAAGCTCTTTCAAACTATTCAATTTTGAGATCATATGTACAACACAAACATTTCAAGTTATAATACCATTCACATCATACTTACACACAGAAGAGTTCTCCTATAAATATAGCAAAAATTAAGAACACACACACACACACACACACACACACACACACAAAACAAACCAAAGCATCGACAAACAGGAGTTGCCTGGCAGTCCAGTGGTTTGGTTAGGACTCAGCCCTCTCACTGCCAGGATCCTGTGTTCGATCCCTGGTTGGGGAACTAATATCCTATGAAGCCACATGTTGTGATCAAAACAAAACATGCTGTGAAGTCAAAGCTGTACCAGCAAGATAAATATACAACACAGCTGTAGGCACAAGTTGCTGGGCATAGAGCTACCTATGATCTTGTTTACTCGCATGAAATGAACTCAGATGGTGCCTCGCCCTCATCCAGTGGAGTTCACTTACTTAATGAAATAAAGCCCTAAAGAGTACAAAATGAGCAAGTAATCCCACGTGAACATGTTAAATCACAACACAGTTTCTCTGAGTGTACCACTTGATTCATTTATTCATTTGGCCATACTGCTTGGCTTGTGGTGTCCCAGTTCCCTGACCAGAGATCGAATCCAGACCACTGCAGTGAAAGCCCAGAATCCTAATCACCAGGCCACCAGGGAACCCCCACACCTGCATTGCTTTGCTTTCATAGCTAAAACCTTAGGATATGTGCATTGCCCCATTTTAGCCTCACCAAGTGGTCGGAGTCAGCTCTACACAGCTAAAGACCCATGGTGCTCTTACTTTTTTTCTTTCAAGAAGGCAGGAGAAAGCAAGTAACCCTGCCTGTTTTTAAGGTTGCCACTCAGAAAGCTGCAAACCTGAAACCATGATTGCCCTGAAGTCAGCACCGGCAATCAGGCCCAGGTAATCCCCAATCAGGAATACTCTCTCTCAACAGCAACGTGTCAGCCCAAGAATGAATGGAGAAAAACGGAAAGTAAGAAAGCCACAACTTTGTCCCTTATTGTAAAGATGCCTGTCACCTTACCTCAGGGGCCCACTGAAAACCTGAGCGCTTGAGACCTCCCAGGCAGGAAACAGTCACATCCTGGGGACGAGCAGAGGGAAAGGTCAGGGTGAGTCACCTGTTCTGGGAACATTCTATCCCCCCAGGCCCTACCTGGTCCTACCCTACGGATGCTCACCAGGCGTCTCACACAACCAGAGCAAGTGATTGAACTCCTTTTCCCTGAGCTTCTTCCTCCCACCTCCCTTCTCTCAGTAACAAACAAACAAATACCTCATCTGCCAACTTCCCGAACCAAAGGCCTGAATCTCGGGGCCCCCAGGGACAGGGGCAGCCCTGGAGTCCAAGCTAGGCAGAGGAAACAGGAAAACGACCAAAGCACCAGGGCAGTGAAGAGGCCACTAAATCGATTTTTTTTTTTTTTTTTTGCTGCGCCCGCCTGACTGTGCCTGGGTGCAGAACCGGGTTGGGCCGTGAAGATTTGTGCATGTGTGTCTAAATACATCAGGTTCCACAGGAGAGCCGGGGGTGTTGCCGGGGGCCAGGGGCCTAAGAAGCCCTTTCCGAGAGCTGGCTTGTCCCATCCCCTGGGGCAGGAAAGCTGCTGGAGAGCAGAGCCCGCCTAGACTAGAGACAGGAAAGGGCGAAAGGAGCCTAAGGCCTGTGGGTCCTGCCGCAAGATCCCTCCTGAGGGCCCGCTGGCCCTAACAGGCCGCCCCGCCGAGCAAGGCCCCATGTGAGTGGTGACTCGAGAAACCCTCCCTTTAGCCGTCAGGCACCGCTTTGGCTGAACCACGCTCCAGTCCTCACCGGTCCCCGTTGGCGGAGGAGACACAACTGCCTGCGGCTCACCTGCCCTAAGCAGTTCCCGGATTAAGGCTGAGGAGACGAGCCTGAGGGGATGAGTCCTCCTCAGGTCTGGGTTGCCCCCTCAGCTCCCCCTACAGGTGTTCGGGCTGCCTCTGATAATTGGCTGCCAGGTGTCCGCACCGGCAAACTGATTGGCCGTGAGGCTGAGTTGGGCGCAAGCGCAGGCGATTAACCTCCCCCTCCCCCAACTGCGTAAAAACACCCGCTGTGGGCGTGGTCAGGCTGAATCTGAATCTCAAGGGTCTTGGATCAAGATTGCTCAGATCACCAAATGTGAAGAAAGAAAAAAACAGATGGCACAGTCCCCAGGGCACAGGGCTGAGAACGGCCTCCGAGTCTACCAGGGGAGTCCAGTGATGGTGTCCAGCACTCACAGCCCTCAGGGTGACCTCCCTTAAGCAAGTTCTTTGCTTAAGGAACTTGAGAGTACAGTGGATCTTGAAGCCCCTCCTCTTGGAATTGCATTTCGATCAATGCAGGGCAGCCTGCCCCTGTTTTTGCACTGTGTGTTGTGAGCTGAGAATGAGCTTTACTTTTTCTTCTTCTTCTTATTCTTCTTCTTTTTTTTTTTTTTTTTTTAATTTTAGAGCTTTACACTTTTAATGGCTGAGGAAAACCGAAAAGAATTTTATTTTCTGATGTGAAAATTGTGTGAACTTCAGTTTTCGGAGTCCTTAAAGTTGGAACAGGGGCTTGACAGTTTCTTTGGTTATTATCTATGGCTGATAACTTAATCGCCAATAATCATATTCACAAAGCCTAAAATATTTCTTTTTTGGCCCTTCCCAGAGTCTTTTTTAAAGGCCCTGTTCTGCTGAAGTCTCCTAGTAGTCATATGGGGAATAAAGTTTTCGTTTTGTTACAATATTTTCTTCTCTATTATATTCATTCTTTACTAATTCCATTCCTTCATATCACTATGTTTGTTCTGTTGCTCATCTTTACAACTTTTTGAGATGATTATTTGTAACTCTCATTTCTCTTATATCTAATGCTATAAATTTACCTTTGTTGTTCACTGGAATTTGTTGTTGTTGTTCAGTCCCTCAGTCATGTTGGACTCTTTGCAACACCATGAATGCATCCAGCACACCAGGCTTCCCTGTCCTTCACTGTCTCCTGGAGTTTGCTCAAACTAATGTCCATTGAGTTGGTGATACCATCCAAACATCTCATCTTTCGCTGCCCACTTTTTCTCCTGCCCTCTGTCTTTCCCAGCATCAGGATCTTTTCCAATGAGTTGGCTTTTCACATCAGGTGGCCAAACTGTTGGATTGTCAGATTCAGCATCAGTCCTCCAGTGAATATTCAGAGTTGATTTCCCGTAGGATTGACTGGTTGGATCTTGCTGTCCAAGGGACTCTTGAGAGTCTTTTCCAACACCACAGTTCAAAAGCATCAATTCTTCGGCATTCCGCCTTCTTTATGGTCCAGCTGTCACATCCATACATGACTGCTGGAAAAACCATAGCTGTGACTAGATGGACTTTGTCAGCAAAGAAATGTCTCTGCTTTTTCATATGCTGTCTAGGTTTGTCATAGCTTTTCTTCCAAGGGCCACATAGCTTTTAAGCTCATGGCTGCATTCACCATCCACAATCATTTTGGACCCAAGAAAATAAAGTCTGTTACTGTTTCCATTGTTTTCTCCATACAAATTTAACTGTGTCCCACAATTTTTGTGAATAGACTGTTCATTATCATTCACTTCCAAGTATATCCTAATATTCTCTTCTAAAGACAAGACTATATGTTGCATGGGCTTGCCTGGTTACTCAACTGGTAAATCACTTTCCAGCCAATGTAGGAGACACAAGAGGCCTGGGTTCGATCCTGGGTCAGGAGGATCCCCTGGAGAAAATAATGGCAATCTGCTCCAGGATTCTTGCATGAAAATTCCATAGAGATATACGTTATGTGTTAATATAGTTATTTCTATTTTCCAAGTGAATGGCGTTTTAAAAGATGTTTCTTGGTCAATTTCTCATTATTGCATTATAGTCAGATGACACAGTCTAATTATTATTGATCCTTTGTATTTGAAGATGTCCGTTCAGTTAAGTATACCATACTTCAGATTTCCATCTCAGTGAAGTCAAAATGAAGTGGGTGTTATGTAGAGAAAACACTGGCAATATCTGAAATGTATATATGTGAAATGACTTCCTTTATGCTTCACAATTATTCCAGCATCTTTCAGTAGGGTACCTTTAACTAAGTTCCAGGGTTTTCTCAAATTTTACCAGTTTTTCCACAAATGTTCTTTCCTAGTTTCATATTCCCATATAGGATACTGAACTGCATGAGAATATGTAGCAAAAAGCTACAGATACCTCCCTTAGCTTACTCTGGTCTATAGCAGTTTCTTAAACTTTCCTTGTTTTTCATGACTTTTGACAATTTTCAGGAGTCCTTCAGGGACAGGTATTTTGCAGAATGACTCTCTATATGGGTTTGGTATGTTTCTCCTGATTGCCCTTGGGTTTATATAATTTTAGAACTATACTTCCAAGGCAAAATATCTTTCTCATCACTTCCCATCAAGGATTCATACTATCAGTATGACTTACCACTAGTTTCTCTGCTATAAAGTTGTCTCCTTCCTACTGACATATTCTGTTCTTGGAAACAAGCCACTAAAAGCAGCCTACATTTAGGGAGGGGCATGGAATCTCATCTTGAGGAAAATATCTAAGAGATACACAAATTACTGAGTATACAGGTTAATTGAAAATCGTTTGTAAGGAAGATCTGGTTCTTCTAGCCATATCTTTTAATTTTAAATTAATTAAAGTAAAGATTTAATAGGTTTCCCAGTTGGTGCTAGTGGTAAAGTACCTGCCTGCCGATACAGGAGATGTAAAAGATGTGGGTTCAGAGGAGCCTGGTGCGTTACACTGATGGGGTCGCAAAGAGTTGGACAGACTGAAGCCGTTGAGCACACATAAAGATTTAATACCTCAGTCACACTGGCTATATTTTAACATTTGCAAAGTGGCATATTAGACAAGGACATAGAAAATATATTTTATTGAGAATTCCTTAGTGATCGGGTTGTTAGAGATTTGTGCTTCCACTTCAGGGGGCAGAGAGTCAATCCCTGGTAGAAGATCTAAGATCCCTTAATCCTCACAGCAAGACAAAAAAAAAAAAATGCCAGATGAACACTCCATCTGAAAATTCAGATAAGGATATAAACAGAATACCCTACAGAAAAGAAACATAGGCATTTATATATGTGAAAAGCTGATCGCCCTTATGAGGGAATACATGTAACAATTATTAAAAAGTTTTCTATTGCTGCAGAAATGTCTGTGAATAGCACTGACTTAAGTCATTGTTTTGCCAACCTTTCTTCTTTTCAAATGTAATGCATATTAACACATGAAACTGCTTTAGCTCTGTCTCAAAAATTTGCTATTTTCACTATCATTCAGTTCAAATAGTGTTTTTCCCATAACAAATTCTCTTAGGAGCAATAAGTTATTTAGGTTCAGAAGCAGGAGAAGGAGAAGCCTAAACCACAACATTAAAGAGGCTTGTGAATTACAGAGGTGCCACTTTTTCACTTTGGGTTCCTGGCAATCCTTACTCTATCCTCAGCCTGTTTGCAGTGATATTGCTTCATTTTCAAACTTTGGGAGTTCTGTACTCCTCAGTTATCTTTCTGGGTTTTTGTTTGATCATGCTACAGAACCTGTGGGATCTTAGTTCCACAACCAGGTGTGGAAACCTGGCCATTGACAGTGAAAGCATCAAGTCCTAACCACTGAACCAACAGGGAATTCTCATATCTTTTTCTTTCTTTCTTTCAAATATTTATTCATTTACTTGGCTGCGCTTGTTTTTAGTTCCAGCACAAGGACACTTCAATCTTCATTGTAGCATGTGGGAGCAGAAATTTTAATTGTCACATGTGGTATTTTTAGTTGCAGTATGTGGGATCTAATACCCCGACCAGGGAATGAACTTGGACGCCCTAATCTGAGAACACCGAGTATTTCCACTGGACTACAGGGATGTCCTTCCCATGATTGAACCCAGGTCTCCCACATTGCAAGTGAATTCCTTACTGTCTGAACCACCATAGCTTTGACTATAAGAATTTTGGTCAGCAGAGTGATGCCTTAGCTTTTTTTTTTTTTTTTTTTAATGCTGTCTATGTTTGGCATAGCTTTTCTTCCAAGGAAGCTACATTTACCATCCACAGTGATTTTGGAGTCCAAGAAAATAAAATCTGCTGTTATTTTCAATTTTTCACAATTTCTTTGCCATATGGGACCAGAAGTTGTCATCTTCGTTTTTTGAAATTTGAGTTTTAAGCCAGTCTTTCACTCTCCTCTTTTGCCATCATCAAGAGGCTCTTCATTTTCTGCCTTTAGGGTGGCATTATCTGCATATCTGAGGTTGTCACTGTTTCTCCAGCAATCTTGATTCCAGATTGTGCTTCATCCAGCCCAGTGTTTTTCATGATGTACTCTGCAATTAAGTTAAATAAGCAGGGCAACAGTATATAATCCTGATGTACTCCTTTCCCTATTTGGAACCAGTCACTTGTTCCATGTCCAGTTCTAACTGTTGCTTCTTGACCTGCATACAGACTTCTGAGGAGGCAGGTCATATGGTCTGGTATTCCCATCTCTTTAAGGATTTTCCAGAGTTTGTTGTGGTTCACACAGTGAAAGGTCTCATCACTTCATGGAAAATAGATGAAGAAACAATGGAAACAGTGACAGAGTTTATTTTCTTGAGCTCCAAAATCTCTGCAGATGGTGACGGCAGCCACAAAATTAAAAGATGCTTGCTCCTTGGAAGAAAAGCTGTGACAAACCTAGAAAGCTCATGAAAAAGCAGAGACATTACTTTGCCAACAAAGGTCCATGTAGTCCAGGCTATTGTTCTCCCACTAGTCATGTATGGATGTGAGAGTTGGAGCATAAAGATGGCTGAGCACCAGAGAATTGATGCTTTTGAACTGTGGTGTTGGTGAAGATTCCTGAGTGTCTGTTGGACTGGCAGCGAGATCAAGCCAGTCAGTCCTACAGGAAATCATCACTGAATAGTCACTGTAAGGAATGATACTGAAAGTGAAGCTCCGATACTTTGACCACCTTATGGGGAGAGCTGACTCATTAGAATACCTCTTAATGCCGGAAAAGTTTGAAAGAAGGAGGAGGGGATGACAGAGAATGAGACGGTTGGATGGCATCACACACTCAACGGACTTGAGCTTGAGCAAGCTCCAGGAGACAGTGAAGGACAGAGAAGCCTGGTGTTCCGCAGCCCATGGGATCACAAAGAGTGAATACGACTGCCCAACAACAAATTATTATTTGTCTTGCTTGATGTTTTGCTTGTTTCTGCAGCTTTTCACTTCTAATTAAATTCGTTCTTTGAAACTCATGGAAGGTCTAGGACCAAAAATTTTTCTACAAATAAGGGAGGACATTGGTGGGGGTTGGGCAGGGGATGGTCTATCACTGGGAAAGCCCTGCAGGGTCCTGCTCAGTTATATGATGAAACAGACTGACAATGCCAAGTGTTCAGTAGAAATGAAAATGCCAGTACTGTTAGTGGAAATACACATCGCTTCAATCAGTTTCTAAAAAGCGTTTGACTGTACCTGCCTGTTAGAATGGCTCAGTCAGTAACATCTGGCTGCAATGGAGGAGACCTCGGTTTGAACCCTGGGTCAAGAAAATCCTCTGGAGAAGAAAATGCCAACCCATTGTTGTATTCTTGCCTGGGAAATCCTATGGACAGTGGAGCCTGGTTGGCTAGTCTATGGGGCTGTAACAGTTAAATACCACTTAGCAACTAAACCACTGCCACATGCGTTGTCAGAAAGTCTCATGTCCAGACATATAGATTTAGCTATCCTCGAGAAATTGCAATGAAAGACACACAAATGTTCATAGGGAGCTTATTCAAAAAGGAAAAATAAGAGCCTTAAATTTCAGGCACAATTATGCCAATTCATCCGAGGGAATGCTACCCAGCAATCAAAAAAGAATGTTCCACAGCTACATACAATAAGAATGCATCTCACTTATTTAAAGGAAAACCAAGACCAAGGGAACAGAAAGTCTACTGGGTGATTCTATTAATTTAAAATTTGAAACAAAGAAAAATGAATCCCTGGTGCTAGAGGTCAGAGAAGTGGTTCCTTTGAGGGACAGAGAGTGGCCAGGAAGGAACATGGAAATTCCAAAGCTACTTCATAGTAGAGAGAAGAAACAAATACAATCTCAGTTACAGTAAAGCCACACTTTATTTACATGGGCTCCAAAATAACTGTAGATGTTTACTGATGCCATGAAATTAAAAGATGCTCACTGCTTGGAAGAAAAGTTGTGACAAAGCTAGGCAGTGTATTAAAAGAAAGAGACATTACTTTGCCAACAAATGTCCATAAAGTCAAAGCTATGGTTATTCCAGTAGTCAGGTACAGATGGAGGAGCTGCACCATAAAGAAGGCTGAGTGCAGAAGAATTGATCTTTTCAAACTGTGGTGCTGGAGAATGGAGAAGACTCTTGAGAGTCCCTTGGACTGCAAGGAGATCCAACCAGTCAATCCTAAGGGAAATCAACCCTGAATATTCAGTGGAAAAACTGATGCTGAAGCTCCATTGCTTTGGCCTCCTGATGGGAAGAGTCAGCTCATTGGGAAAACAAAACAAAACAAAACCCTTGATCCTGGGAAATATTGAAGGCAGGAGCAGAAGGCATGACAGAGGATGAGATGGTTGGATGGCATCAGCAACCCAATGGAATGAGTTTGAGCAAGCTTCAGGGGATGGTGATGGACAGGAAAGAGTGGTATACTGAAGTTCATAGGGTCACAGGGAGTCAGACACGACTGAGCAACTAAACAAAAGCCAGGCAGGGTCTTTATGTACAGCTGGCTGAACCTCAATGGGGCTTTTCTGAATTTCTGGAGGTGGTTAGAACATAATTTTTTAGCCAGATCCCGTGCTGCAGCATGTCTGGAACATTTTGTGTTCCTAGTCAGTCTTTTTTTTGTGTGTGTGTGTGTGTGTGTGTGTTTTTTTTTTTTTTCTGGATGGCACTTGGGAGTCAGTGTTCCTCACAATGATGGATTCTGTCTCTCTCAGTCCCAGCTGAACTGAACTTTGGATCATGACCTCTGTTTCAGGAGGCAACTCTCGCAAGTGCTCTGGCTGTTTGAATGACTGATGATTCTTGGTTTGGTGCTCTGTCTTTTCCTTCACGTTCAAATTTTGTAGCCAGCACTTGGAACATGGAAAGACCCTCCTGTTCCAGTTCCTCCTAGCGTGATTTACAAAGGATGTCACCTGTTTGAAAATTTCGAGGCAAAACAAATTGTTCATGTTTCCATGCCATGTTCTAAACTACGCCTCTGCATCGGCAAAGGCTGACAATCTGTAATTGCACACACGGCACACATAGGACATTTTGCCAGGTGTGTGACTGTCCTTCATGTGCTGTAAGAAAACCTGATCTGTTTTGAAGGACAATTCACAGATATTACAGACCATGGAGGGCTCCCAGGAAGCATGGACACTTTCAATGTGACACTGCAGTTGGAAGGGGCTGGGAAACTGGTGGTGGCAGTGCTGGCAGGTAGTGTGGATTTCCCAGCTGTCACCCTCCTGCCTCTCAAGCTCCAGATGGTTCCTCACATGGATCATAAACTTCACATTTTTTAGAACTCTCAAGCAGCTGAGATATTTAAAGGCTGTGTGAATCTTCTGTTCTGGCTGCCCATGACTTGTATGCTGTCCATAGTAAAAGTCAACAAGTAACATCATTTCCTTTCATGGGATCAACAGTTTTGCTCTGATTTGCTAGAGTCCAAAAGTCTGTTTTCTCCAGCCCTTCCAAACTACATGTTCTGTCTGGATCCATAAGACTGAAGCATGCCTGGTCATCTGCGGTGAGTCAAGGAAAATGATTCCCCTTCATGAATATGGCTCTGTGAGTTCAGGAGACCTTCCAAGGTTAAAATCATGTTCTTTGTAGGAGAGATTCCTGGAGGTACCATGGTGGAGGCCACTCCCCTGGGATTCCATTGCTGAGTGTAGGTCTTTTGGGATTTTCACTTTTAAAGTTTACATCTGAAGTGGGACATCTCTCTGAATTAAGAGGTCTTTCATCCTTGCCTCCTAATGATAGAACAGCACCAGATAGACAGTGAGGCCATGGAGACAACAATTCTGAATTGTGAAGCATGGCTTGCAGAGAGCTTGTTTTATAATCAGGTTTAGATGAAGGCTCAAAAATAACAGGAGTGTCTATTCCTCCCCATTCAGACTGAGAAGCTGGACAGACATCCGCTGGCTATGATGCTGTGGTCCTGAGATTTGCAGGTTGCAATGTGCAGGAGGGAACTGGACTCAGGTGGCCCTCCTTTCTTCTTGAAGATGAGTCCATGGTCATTCTGTTCAAAATGTTAAAAATGACTGGTTTTGAACTTGAAATCACCCTGACAAAGAGTGACATGCTCCACTCCAAGAAAAATGCCCTCAGCATCATCATCGTCCTCATCTCCAGATTTGGACCCTCCGGTCTTTTTCTGGGGTTAGGGTGGTGCTTGGGCTTCCTCACACGGGAAGAGATGGGCCATTTTACAATCACTTTTGGCCCCTTCTTCTAGTGTTTGTTTGTTTGTTTTCCACCTAAAGGCAACCACAGGACAAGATCATCCCCTCTGATCTCAGGTGTCACTCTCTGTGGTTTCAGCTAACCCTCAGTTGTTCACTGAAAAAAAAAATAATTGGAAAATTCCAGAAATAAATACCTCATAAGTTTTAAATTGCATGTCATCCTGAGGACTGCGAATGGAATCTCACACCATTCTTCTTCCTCCTGCCCAGAATGTGAATCTTTCCTTAGTCCTGCACATCCCACCCATTTGTCACTCAGTTACCACAATAACTGTTGAGATGTCACAGGGATGTGACCAAGTCACCCTTATTTTACTCAGTGATGGCCCCAAAGAATAAGTGGAGTGATGCTGGCCATTTTGATATGTCAGAGAGAATCCATTAAGTGCTACCTTTAGGTGAAAAGATCAAAGTTCTCAATTAAATATAAAAATAGAAAAAAAATGTATGCTGAGGTTGCTAAGATTTGTGGTGAATGTGAAGAAGAGAAAAGAAATTTGGGTCACCTTTCCCTTCAAACTGCAAAATTATGGCCACAGAGCATAGTAAGTGCTTAGTTATATTGAAAAAAAAAATCACTAAATTAGTACAGTAATATTTTTACATAGAGAGTGCATTCACAAAACTTTATAAAAGTATATTGCCCTCCACAGGGAAAAGTAGGCAGATTCACTGATGGGGTGTCACTGGCAGAATCTGGGGAGCAGCTGTGTGCAGAGGCCCCTCCCACAGGTGAGGCAGGGGATATGAGGGGTGTGGGGACCCTGGTCCAGTGCTGTGACTGCAGAAGCAGAGCTCTGGGACTCTCCGCCATGGCCTGGGCTATGATCACACTCTGTTTGCACAGAAAGGTGACTTGGTGGAAGCCCCAGGCTGGCCGTTTTCTCCCTTTGCTCTGAACTCCTTTGGATTCATGACCGTGACTTCTCCTTTTTGCACATTTTCCTCCTCTCAGGGTCCTGGCCCCAGTCAGTCCTAAACCAGACACTCAAGAGTCTGCAGCTCTGGGACAGAAGGTCTACATATTCTGCTCTGGAGACAGCAGAAATACTGGAGGTTACAGCCAGGTGTGCTGGGATCAGCAGTGCCCAAGGGCTAGCCAGCATCCCCAGTGCATAATGTTGTCTTTGCCCTTGGGGTCCTTCTCCATTATCCATTCTACATCTGGCAACACAGCCTCCCTGGTCTCCTCCAGGTGCAGCTAGAGGACTCACTTTGTTGCCTGAGTGCTTTCTTTCCAGGGACACCTCACTCCCAGGGGTCCCACACGTAGGGAGGTCAAAACTTCCCTGGGCTCACGAGCCAGCCATTGTCCAATAACACACAGGGGTTGAGTGTCTGAGGTCTGAAAGCAGCCTTCCAAGCACAGGATCTGGACCTGACCATGGCTTCGGGAATGTGTCCCCATCACACTGCAGCTGCCTCTTCTAAGCTAGCAACAGGACCAAAGCTCTCTTAGGAAAATGACTTGGGAAACTGAAGGGTGCTCATCCCCCTCCTTCCCTGAGGGTCTCAGGCCTCAGACTCTACCCAGCTTGACGATGACCAGCATGGAGTGGGCACCAGAGGTATCTTAAAGGGGACCAGTTTACCTGAAGATGACTTCCACCTGCACTGGTGCAGATCACAATGGCCTCAGGTCCTCAAACACCTTGTTTCCCTGGTCTCTTATTCTCTCAGTCACCCGAGTCCACCCAAGCCTGAGAGCAAAAAACAAAATGCTCCAAAAACAAGAAGACGGTATGTTAATGTGTGTATCTAGGAAGCTGGAGGATAAACTGAAAACTAGAGAGCCACCCCACCATGTGACTGCACATCTCCTCTTACCTTGAAATCTGAGCAATTTCTCAATGGCTGGACCAGTGGACAATCCAAGTGCTGAGCTGGTGTTCGGGTCAAAGGGTCCTTCCTCTAAGGACCTGACCACCATCCTCCAGGCCCATTTCTCTTCCTTTCTCGGCCCGCCATGCCCTGGCACGCCCAGAAGGGACCCCACCCTGATTCGCTGGATTATAGCGTCCACAGTGTGGTTCCATGGCCAATTTCAAGAGCACATCACCTGGTGGCCTCTTGCCAGAGCACATGGCCCTGGCTGGCTCCTCACCCGTTTTGGCCTTCACTCCAGCCTCTGGTCCCAATAACTCGTTTTAGGGTGGCAAATAGAATTAGGGATCTGTGGGGGAGAACCAAGGATTAGCTCAAGGTCACCTTGTGGGAAAGTGGTGGACCCAAGGTGGGAACTTAGTGTTTGTGCAGCCAAGCCACACCACGTGGTCCCTGCTGAATGCTGAGGTGAGAGAAGCAGTGACTCAGCAGTGTCTGGAAACCAACCAATCCCAGCTTCTGTTTCCTCCCAGAGCAAATCTCATCAGATCTTGGCATCTGGAGTGGGGTCTCCCAAGGAGTCCAGAAGGGGCTTATTTTAAGAGGTGGGGAGGGATAATGAGAGTGGGGAGGGGTGGTCTCTGTGGCCATGCCCACCAGACTGGTGGGGGAGGATCATTAGGGTGGGTCTGTGGTGGGGGTAGGGCTGGGTGAGGGTGTGTTGAGGGTTGGGTAGGTGGGTTCAGGTGGGGTGGGGGAAGTGGGAAGAGGCCCTTGTAACAGTGGGCCTCACTCAGAATGTTGTGGGCCATAAGGAGTGGTAGACTAGCAACAGGGGAGCAACATTGATCAGGAATGACCTCAAAAGTGGTTCTTCAAGTCAGCTGAACCCAGATGTCTTTGTTTTCTGGTCCTCTGAAGGAATACACTGGCAATGTATCAGGCCAACGTGACTGGTACTGTGAAGTTGTCCAAGGTGATGAGAGAATGTATAACACAGGTTCATGTTATTCAGCTTTCCAGGGCAAACACTTCCAACACTCCCTGGTGCTCTGCAGATTGGTCCCTGACATGAACAAATGCCAAAATTTTGTAAGCTTTGAAGATAAGTCACAGACTTAGAAAACTGACATGGTCAATGAGCAAGTGAAAGAAAATAACCAGGACAAAGAAAGTTGGGTGCTTATCACAGTTGAAGTTCCTGGAGGAAAAAAAGCTTGTACTTCTGCATATGTGTAAGTTACCTCTCAAGAATGTTAGTGTGTACATGCACATGCATGTGCACATATGCGCATAGAATTGCCTGCCAGTATGCTTGTGATTATGAGCTATCAAAACTGACCTAGCCAGGTGATGAAAGTTGGATAGTGAAAACCTGAAGGTAATAGGGCAATCTACATAGATTGCAGCCAGCAGAGACACTGAGCCAAGGTATTGATCCCTGTTATCTCACTGAGCAAGAAAGTTCTAACTGGAATAACAATGGTTCACCCAGGATGCCTGGCTGAAAGGAGAGGCAGGAAGAAAGTGCCTGGGGGTGACCAGTGAGAGTGCACAGGAGCCAAGACACAAAGCAGGCTGCAATGCCACACATAGAGCCATGGTGGGTGACTCACAGCCCCTTGGACACCCAGCTACAAGGGCCTTACTGTCCTTCTTGCGTGCTGGGCATTCTTTGCCTGACCTTGCCATGAGCAGGAGTAACCCTTGCCTTTTTGGTGAGGTTTCAGAGATGGATGAGCAGTTCAGCATAAGTACTTGCTTACCTGAAAAATCTTCCAGTTTGAAACATCACTCTTTGCAGAATGCACCTATTAGGTATCATATCTAGAGAATGGATGGCTTAGCTGGATCCTCTTGCTCCTCTCAGTCCCACAGACTTGGGCGACTGGGCAGGCTGGGATGTGTTCTCACATGGAAAACAGAACCACGTTGAAATGGCCTCGATAGGGTAAATTGGCAGACATGCATATCTCTGGCACCAGTCAGCTGTGGAACTTAACGAGGAGTTCTCCTTAGTGGTTGATCTCCCAGAGCCCGTACATCCTGCCCTGCACTGTCCACCACCCCTTCTTAAGCTTCAGGCCACACCTGACACAGCAGCCCCGCCTCCCGACCATCCTCCTCACTCCCAGCCCCCTAGAGCATCTGGCCCTGGCTGTCTCCTCACCAACTTCGGTCTTCACTCCAGCCCCTAGTCCCAATAACTTGTTTTAGGGCAGCAAATAGAATTGTGGGTGCTTGGGGGGAAAACAGGAAATAGCTCAAGGTCACCTTTTGGGAAAGCAGGGTATCCAAGGCAGAACTTATCATTTGTGCGGCTGTGCTTAGCCACGTGATCCCTGCTGAACGCTGAGGCAAGATATGAGCAGTGACGGAACCCTGAGGTGATATAAGTGGTGACTGAACACTGAGGCGAGATAAGTGGTGACTCAGCAGTGTCAAAAAAACACGTTGTCCAAATGATTTCAGTTCCTATCTCCTCCCAAGCAAATCTCACCAGATTTGGGATATGGAGTGGGATTCCCCCAGGGAGTTCAAAAGGGGCTCATTTTAAGGGGCAGGGGGAGGGGGGATGTGTGCTCACAGAGAGAGGGGGAGGGGTGGTGCCAGTGGCCATGCCTACCGGGCTGGAAGGGGAGGAACATTAGTGTGGGGCTGGGTGGATGGGGATGGGGTGTGGGTAGAGTAAGGGGGTGGGGGTGGGGGTAGGGGTGGGGTGGGGTGGGGTGGGGGAGGTGGGAAGGCTTCCTTGTAGCTGGGTGTCCAAGGGGTGCTTGGGACACTGGTAGACAGGTGCACACAGGAAGCAACAAATATAGGAAGAACAGGGGGCCTCCTTCGGAATGCTGTGGGCTGTAAGCGGTGGTATGCTAGCAAGAGGGGCACAACATTGACAAGGAATGACCTAGATAGGTGGACACCGAGAATGTAGTTCTTCAAGTCAGCCGAGCTCAGAGGTCCTTGTTTTCTGGTCCCCTGAAGGAATGCACAGGCAATGGATCAGGCCAACATAACTGGTACTGTGAAGCTGTCCAAGGTGATGGGAGAGTGAAGAAGGCAGGCACATGTTATACAGCTGTTCATGGCAAGAACTTCCAACCCTGCCTGCTGCTCTGCAGGCCAGTCCCTGTCAATAGCAAATGCCAAGGTTTTGTAACCTTTGAGGATAAGGCACAGACTTAGAAGTGAAACCAGACATGATCGATGAGCAAGTGAAAGAAAATAACCAGGACAAAGAAAGTTGGGTGCCTATCAAAATTGATGCTCCTGGAGAAGAAACATGGATATGATATTTGGACTGTAAAGATAGCTGAGTATGGAAGAATTGATGCTTTTAAAATGTGTTGGTGGAGACTCTTGAGAGTCACTTGGACAGCAAGGACCACTAAATGAAATCAGTCCTGAACATACACTGGAAGCACTGATGCTGAAGTTGAAACTTCAATAATCTGATGAGAAGAAGAGACTCATTGAACAAGACCGTAATGCTGGGAATCTTTGAAGCCAATAAGAGAAGAGGACGACAGATGATGAGATGGTTAGATGGCATCAACAGCTCAATGGACTAGAGTCTGAGGATGTTCTCAGAGTTGGTGATGGACAGAAATGCATAACATGCTACAGAACATGGGGCTCACAAAAGTTGAGCATGACTGAGAGACTGAACTGAATTGTAGTCAAATGTAGAAGGACCTACATTTTTACATACAAATATAGTGATGCTTGTTTTCCTCCATGAACTATCGCACTTTTTATTTCACTTTCAAAATCTGGAAGCTGTTTTTCTTATATGAAATTTGGACCCCACTCCAATACTCTGGAAAATCCCATGGATGGAGGAACCTGGTAGGTTGCAGTCCATAGGGTCGCTAAGATCCATACACTACTCAGCAACTTCACATTCACTTTTCACTTTCATGCATTGGAGGAGGAAATGACAACTCACTCCAGTGTTCTTGCCTGGAGAATCCCAGGGATAGGGGAGCCTGGTGGGCTGCTGTGTAAGGGGTCGCACAGAGTCAGAGCCGACTGAAGCAACTTAGCAGCAGCAGCATACCTTATATATGAATCTAGGTGGTGGTTTTCTACCATTAAATGTGAAGTTCTGGATATTTCACATAGGACGATATTGGCACCGCTTTGAAGATATGGAAAATCCGTCAGAAAATGGAATTACCTCTATTGCACAAATGAAAATCTCAGCACTCCTGTGTCTTAATGAAGTAAGAAGTTTGCTATATTTCTAATAATATATACCAAAACAAAGGACTGATTCCATGAAGTGGGGAATGGTTTGTTTTTACTGTATTAAAACCTAGGTGCTAAATCTCCATCATGGAATTTGGACTTCTCAACACTTCATATTTCAGTTCATAATGGAGATTTTCCTATAAGAAAATGGAAATATCTATATTTCATATGAAGCACTGGTTCTTCAGCTACAGAATGATATATGTTGCCGATTTGCTTATGTTTTTACTTGCCTTGAACATTTGTGTGTCTACCTACATGAGCTTCTTGCCCACGTTTGTGCATTTTTCTGTGTCAATGTGTGTCCAACTACAGCTGACAGAGATGAATGTTACAGACCGTGAGATATGGAGCAAGTAGAAGGCTGCCCCAGGCATCCACAGAGTGTGGGAGACTGCTGGGGTACTGACCTGGTGGATACAGGGAATTTGAAGGTAGGTGAGGAAAAACTTATTTATATAGAAATATAAAAGAAATTAAGAAGAAATAGTATAGTAGGAAAATTTAGTGGAGAAAAGATGTTGAATAACTTGGTTTATGCGGAAAGCCAATAAAACTCCAGGACAATAAGCTTGCACCATCTACATAAGGCCACTGGTGCTCATTTGAATAGCGGAGGGTGCCCTGCCTTGGGCTCCCTCTTAAACGGGACTTAAAAGGTGGGGCAAGTTAGTGGATGTGGCAAGCCTCCCTGCTCCAAATGGGAATTCAGCCAGAAAAGGAGAGGGAGCGAAAGGGAGAAAGGGAGAGAGAGAGAGAGATGGGGAAAACCAGATTTCCAAGAAATCAGTTCGAGACATTAGTCCGAGAAACTGGTCCATCATTTATTGTTCAGAAGGCCTTTTATACTTTTGATTGTACAGAGACATCAATGGATAATACAAAATTATGCAGTGTCAACAGCCCTGACTCTTATCTAGAACAGGCTTTCTCTCTGCATACCTGTCTTAGGTGATTTACATCATCTTCTGGCCAGAAGGCCAATTAACATTTTACAACCATTTTCTGATAAGGGTTTATCAACCAGAAGACTTATTTGCCTTAACTGTGTTGTTCTTCCCAAAGTCAGGTGCCACTCTCAGAAAGTGTCAAATAAAGTTACATTCTTACATAGCAAGGATACAACAATTTATAACAATGAAAAAGGAGTACAATGATTTATAACAAAGGGAAAAATAATTAACTCAAAAGTCTAGTGTTGCTAACATCAAAACGATTATATTCCTATTTCTGCATCCCATTTACATTGATTAATATCCTCCCAGGTACCTGAAAGATAAAGAATATGGAGGCCTGGTGGCAAACATTAACTCAACAAACTCTTCACCAAACTAATTCTTAAAACTAAAAGGCTTTATATCTTTAAGGTGTTTTGAGCTTCATGCCTCTCACGGTTGGGGGTTGTGAACAATCCACAAGTTGTAAAGCAGACCAGTCAGATAGGTTAGAAAGCCATCAAAGATGCTTTAAGCTGAGACATTCTTTTCATATGCAGGAGATGACTGACTGAAGCCCTGAGTTAACTTTTTTCCAGAGAAAAGGTGATAATGTCAGAAGAGTATAGTATAACAGAGGGTAAACAGACAGATTTTGTTTTCAGGGTAGATGCTCAGACAGAGGACTCCTTGAGACCTGACTCGCCTTGCCCATCAGGCCTCTCTGCATGACCTTGTCATGATCTCCCATGCTGGCTCCCTGCAGGAGACTAGTCCATGCATCTCTGAGGTGGTCCTGTTCAAGACAGGAATGAGGAAAGGATGGCAAGTGACAACTCAGGACAGTGTGTTCACTAATTTGGATTTACATCAAGAGACATAAATAAGCTCACAGTTTCTGCTGTGTTGATGTGTGTGTTTACCAGGAAAAGGTTGTGGAAGGCTTGAGGACTCATCCAGTGTAAACCCAGGGGTATGGGACTTTTAAAATATAGCCTGTGGACCCCTCAGTCTATGAGAATTCAGCTTCCCTGTGGAAATGGTGGATATAGCTATAACTGGATACAAGTCTGTGAAGAGGTGAAGGTCCTCTGGAAAGAGGACTGGAAGAGAGTAGAGACTGGAAGAAGGAGGAACAGATGATAAGCTACTGCACGGGAGACATTTTCCATATTAGAGCAAGGCTCTGGGATACTGTTGCCTTGGGCAACCCATCAGGGGGCACAACTCTCTCTTTACACGTCACAAATAATATCATCATGTGAGACAAATATCATGATAAGGTAGGATCCTTCATTGTGAAGGCACAGGCATCCTAGAAGAGAGGAGGTGACCTTGGATCTGTTCATGGGCTTCCAGCCTATCTGACAGTGCAGAAAGGTGAAGAAAGTGCACAGTTGGGATATAGGGATTTCCCCCTTTGCCAGTTTGTGCCTGTGAGGAAGTGAAGATGGCAAAGAAGAGGGTGTGAACTCCTCTTTTCCTGTGAGAGCTGCAAAATTATAGCTTGTTACTGAATGGCCATTGAGAGGAAAATGTTGGATTCCACCCAAAAAGCAAAACAAAGCAAATACACAACAAAAGACCATGTCCAAGGCAAAGGAAAAGTCAAAACAAAACTGTAGGAGGGGTGAATCTGCATTTAGAATCAATACCTACCAGCCAAGCTGAGACAGCTCAATGAAACTTTTTGTTCATGCATCCCCAGGGACCCCACAAAGACAGAGTCAGAACTGCTTTGGAATGATTGAGTGTCTCCTTCAGAGGCATGGGTCAGCAATTGCCTGACAGGGAAGAGGTCTGTCTGCTACATACCTTGTTCATGCAGTTTTTGACATAAGCCCTCTCAGAGGAGGTAACCTTTTAACACACCAAATAGTGGCCTAGCACACAATCCACAAATTGCAGGATAATTATTCTAAAGAAATTATTGTACAGATAAGAAAGTTTTAGGACCACTACAAATTGCTCAAACTGGGGATCTGTCAAAGGGACTGAGAATGAACGGGGAATTTGAATTTGGAGGCCAGTGGGACTTGATTATAGAACTTCTACAGGTCTGAAGCAGACTGTTGGAGGGCACAAACAAAACCTTGTGTTCACCAAGAGCCAAGAGTAAGAGCAGTGTTCCCAAAAGAGACTGAGCCAGAGTTGCTTGTTAGTGTCCAGGAGTCTCCGGAAGAGGCATGGTCCAAGAACTTGATGAAGCAGGGTGATGGGCACTGAATACAAGAGTGCTTGCCCTTGCTCAAGTCCTTTTGAGGAAGGTCCCAATTACTTGTGGCTCAGAGCTTAAAGCATCTGCCTCCAATGCAGGAGACCTGGGTTCAATCCCTGGGTCAGGAATATGCCCTGGAGAAGGAAATGGTAACCCATTCCAGTATTCTTGCCTGGAGAATCCCAGGGATGGAGAAGCCTGGTGGGCTACAGTCCATGGTGTCGCAGAGTTGGACATGACTGAGAGACTTCAGTTTCACTTTCACCCATACCATAATTAGGCCTCAGTTCAAACAACAGGGCCTAAACACAGCCACACCCATCAAGAGTAAATTGGATTAAAGGTTTACTGAATATGGCCCCATATATCAGAACAGCACCCAGATTCACTCGCTGTCTGTCTATCCCATCAGGAAGTTTCCATAAGCCTCTTATCCTTATCCATCAGATACCAGACAGAATGAAGTCCACACTCACAGAAAACTAACCAAACTCATCAAATGAATCATAGCCTTGTCTACTTCAATGAAACTCTGAGACATGCCAACATGCCTCTGAAACTCTGAGCCATGCCAATGAAACTCTGAGACATATCCTAGGAGGGCCACCTAGGATAGGTTGTACATGGTGGGGAATTCTGGCAAAATGTGGTCCATTGGAGAAGGAAAATGGAAAACCCCTTCAGTATTCTTGCTTTGAAAACTCCATGAACAATATGAAAAACCGAAAAGATAGGACAAATAAAGGTGAACTCTCCGGGTTTGTCGATGCCCTATATGCTTCTGTAAATCATTAAAACGGAAGAGATGGAGCCAAAGGAAAAACAACACCTAAATGTGGATATGACTATGGATAAAAGTAAAGTTTGATACTGTAAAGAACGATATTTCATAGGAACGCAGAATGCTAGGCTCATGAATGAAGGTAAATCGGGAGTGATCAAACAGAAGATGACAAGTGTGAACACCAGACTTTTAAGAATCAGTGAATTAAACTTCGTTGGAATGGACACGTTTAATTCAGATGATCATTCAAAAGCCCAAGAGTTTATATAAATGCACAATGTAATAGACAGGCATTCAGATAAAGCCTCATGTTTCTCTTAATTATTTCAGAGTACAAAATGTATCTATGAAGATGCACATGTAAATTTAATATTGAAATAAGAGAAATGTAGGAATTTGTTGGCATCACCAACATAAATTTTAATCTACATTATCAAAGCTGAGTGCCGAAGAATTGCTGTTTTTGAACTGTGGTGTTGGAGAAGACTCTTGAGAGTCCCTTGGACTGCAAGGAGATCCAACCAGTCCATTCTGAAGGAGATCAGCCCTGGGATTTCTTTGAAAGAAATGATGTTAAAGCTGAAGCTCCAGTATTTTGGCCACCTCATGTGAAGAGTTGACTCATTGGAAAAGACTCTGATGCTGGGAGGGATTGGGGGCAGGAGGAGAAGGGGACGACAGAGGATGAGATGGCTGGATGGCATCATCGACTCAATGGACGTGAGTCTGAGTGAACTCTGGGAGTTGGTGATGGACAGGGAGGGCTGGTGTGCTGCAATTCATAGGGTCACAAAGAGCCGGATGTGACTGAGAGACTAAAATGAGCTGAACTGAACTGATGGGATTAGTCTGACATTATGCAGTCTATCTGCTGATGATTGGTTGTGTTTTTCTATCTTGCTTGTTGTGTGATATGAGGCATCAGCCCTGGGTTGTGCAGGCAGCTGGGTACAGTGCACCTGAGATTAAGAAAGAGGCCTTCAAGGAGAGTGTCACCAGTTAATATTCACTGAAGACAGGAATTCTCTGATGTCCCATGATCCTGGTCTCATTGTGAAAGGTTGTAGTGGAATGAAAAGACGCAGGATTCTTGGCCTCTGGAGGAAAGAAATTCAATCCAGGTGAGACACAAGGCTGGATCACACAGAGTTTTGTAGAATAAACTTTTATTAAAGTATAAAGGAGAAGAGAAAACATCTGGCATAGATGTCAGAAGGGGGCAGAAATAGTCCCCCCCTGCTAGTTTCCAGTTGGATGTTTATAGTCACTAGCAGTCTGTTAATGAAAGAAAGGAATGTTTTAAAACTCAGAGTGGTACCAGGCCCCCTCACCCATAAGATGCATTTTGGGTTAATGCTGGCATCAGACAATTCATCCCGGGCCATAAAATGATTAACTTGAATCTTATAGCAAGACAGATTACCATACAAATAGCTTCATTTACATAGACTTAAGGAAATAATATCTGAGTATAACATACTGGTTTGTTAACTAGGTTCTGACTTGAGGACAGACTTTGGGGTAAAAGCATAGTACAATAGCCTAGTTTCAGACAAACATTTCCATAAGGAAAGTGCATTGGTTATCTCAAGGTTGAGAATAGTTAACTTCAGATGAAACCAGGTGTCATTATGGCAGCACAATATTTTAAGAGAAACCTCCTTTTATATTTGTATAGAAAGGAAAAAAATATTGCTAATGTGTTTTCTCCTGCTATTTAAGAGAGATAAAAATGTCTGAAAATTGCATGTTATTTCCTTCATTTGGAGAACCCTGGACTTCCTACCTGTTACCCACTCAAGTGATGACACCCAAAAAAAATAGGCCCAACTTATGCCCAGATAACTACAATACCATAGAAATAGATTGAGTAGATTAAATAAGTAACATAGATAAATGGCAAATAGATAAATAAAAGTCACCACAAGCGATAAACACATCAGAAACAACAGATTCATAAATAGAACCAATCAAGTAAATCTCAATGCAAAAAAACAATACCAGAGCAGAGTGACAACAGAGGAATAAAGAAAGCAAATCTGATAAGAAGATCAGAACAGCCCCCACAGAAAAATGGAAAAGCAAAATTAATGTAGAAATGCATAGCTGTGTTAATAAATGAAGTGATGCAACAGCAACAAAAGGCACAGAAAATAGGAAACCAAAGTAAAAGTACCTATAGAAAAATAAAAATGTGATTGGAATAATCTTCAGACCATATCAATGTGTAGTAACAAAGAAGTCAACAACTGAGTAAAATAGTACACAAACAACACAGCAATTCAATGCATCAAAATAATAACACATATTACCTAGTGTCTAATCTGTCAGTGTCCTAGTCCTTGACATGAGCCAGAGGACAACATCTCTTTGGGAAGTTCTCCAAAGATGGAGACAACTGACTCTGGATCTCTCTAGACACCCCAGACACAAAACTGCTGTAATTCCTGTACATTCTTACAGCTGCCTGAGCCTGGGCTTTTTTTTTTTTTTTTTTTTTTTAACCTCTTCTCATCTTTTGATGTATTCCATAGATACAGAGTCTGTGTCATTAATCCTGTGTATTTAATCTGTACTGTGATCAACTGGTTGGAAGATTTCCAATCCTCTTCCTTAATGGCTCTGTCCCTGGGTCTCAGGTGTAATTTTCATTGTTTCTCACATGTGGTCACCAAAGGAGTCTGCCCTGAGATATTTGTGGTGCACTGGGGTCTGCCATGATGAGCACAGGAGATGGTAGAGCTTCTTGGAATGCTGGAACCATGGTGGTGCCAATTGTGAATAGGAGCCAGCAGCCATAGGCAGAAACGATTTAGCCTTAAAGGGATCCTTTTCTAGCCTGTGTTTGCAAGAGTATGAGTAGTACTTCTACTGGTCCTTCTCTATTGCCTTGTAGTAGGTGTTTACAGGTAGGAAGGTGAGTGTCTACCAAGGTATCTCTACCTCTTGAATGGGGCACAGTACCTCCTCTTTGGCAGTTTGGAAATTCTCAAAAGACATTCACTGCTACACAACCACTCCTACCTGCTCCGTCAGGCCATTTCCACATAGTCAACAGCAGTCCTCTCCCAGGATTCCTCTAAAATCCCACATTCCATCTTCCAGACACCATGCACAATGGCTGAGCTACATTGCAGTTTGGGCCATATAGGGCCACGAAACACATTGTCTGTGTGACTCTCACTCTATCCAAATAATATTTCATCAGCTATTTTACCTTGTTTACTTTCAGTCCCCAATAATTTACACTCTAGCTAAGGAGCTTGCTTCATTCTAGAAATCTCTTCCCTGCTTCTCCATGTCCCACCTGAGGCACAGGTTTTGTCTTGCTTCCTCTTATTCTCCTTATCCCTTAATTCCTTTCTACCCAGGTATGTCTGGAACCCACATGAGACACTCTGATACCATAGTCTTCTGCTAGTATTTATCTGATGCTGTGGAATAACTATTGTCCATGTAGAAGTATTATTTGTGGTTCATTCATAGAGGGAGTTGCATTTCATATCTCCCAACAATTATGCCTTCTTGTAACTTCTCCTTTTTTGCTGGCAAGTTCTATTATTCTTTTTTCCTTGACAGTAAAACAGGAAATATTAGTTGCCATGAATTAATCAGGTTGATGGGACGTTGCTCACCTACACACGTAACTGTTAGTACTTTGACTTTCAACATGCAACCAAGCACATTTTGTTGTTGTTGTTGTTTGTCTTCCCCCCTTTGAAATTTCTCTCAGTGAGGAATTGCCATCAGAAGAAATGCAGAACTTTCTACATAAAACTTAATAGCATAATTGGGCTCCAATTGTCGGCACTTGAATATATCTAGCCATTTATTTTTTTACATTCCTGACATTTTCCCAGAGTACAGATGTCTGACTTTGGATCTCAAAGCATAACTGCATTCAGTGGGTATCAAAGGTCAGAGACTGCCATGTGCATAATTTAATTCTTGTAGAATAAGTTGGCAAGTTCATAGGTAAATACCAGTTGGTGCTTGACTACTTGAAAAAGAGAGAAAATGACAACAGCATCAATGACCAAAAAATAAAATAAACAGACAAACACTGGGATGTATAGTTAGTTATTTAATAATAAGAGGTACGTATGAAATGACGTTTGTATCAGAATAAGCAAGGGGATCGCATACAGTCATCTATATCTGCTTAACTGTCTCTGCTAATGACTTGGACACTGCAAATAACACACAAACCAAAATAATAATAATAATAATAATAATAATAATTTTGTAAAATTCTAGAAATAATACGAGAATACCTTACATGTCTCCTGGGAAATGTGTATGCTAGTAAAGGTGCAGCAGTTAGAACTGGGCGTGGGGCAATGAACTGATACAAAATTGGGAAATGAACAAGTCAAAGCTATATATCGTTGCCCTGCTTATTTAACCTCTGTGCAGAGAACACCATGAAAAAATGAAAATCTAGATGAAGCTCAAATTAGAAACAATATTTATGCGGGAAATATGAATAACCTTAGTTATCCCAATGACAACACCAAAATAACAGAAGAAAACTAGCAATTAATGTGCCTCTTGATGAAAGAATTATCTGTTTCAAGTATAGACATCTGAAATGACAGTGTCCTACATAAAAGATGAAATTCTCAGTTTCACATATGAAACGCTAGATGCAGATTTCAGGATGTGAAACATAAAATTCTCTATTGTTCACATATAGAAATATGGAGAATGCTTTTCCAACTTAAAATACAGAATTCTATGTACATCATAAATGAAAGTATGGACACAAAATAATCTGCTTAAAATGTGGAATTTTGTACATTAGAGTTATGAAAATATTAATGCAAATTCTTTGACAGGAAGTACAAAGATTTCTATTTTGCATATCCAAACACGGTCACATTAAACGTGGAATTTTTTTTTCATATTTTTCATTTGAAAATATTTGTGAGTTCTTTCCTTCACTAAATACTGAATACTGTCTACTTAACATTTGAAAAACCTGTGTTGATTTTTCTAGAAGAAATATAAAATTTCCCCACAGATATCATGCTTGAACTCTGAAATTATCTATATTTACATCAAGAAAGTTTGAATGAAGGTTTTCTGTTATGAGATTTGGAATTCTGTGTATTACACATTTGACAATCTGGGGAAAATGTCCTCATATGAATTATGAATTCTCATTTTTTCATATATGAAACTTTCCAGATTTGAACACATGAAAGATAATTTTCTATGATTCAGAAATTAACATCTGATCTAAATGGCAAACATCAAACAGCTATATTTAATGTATTTCCTGAATAATATATAGAGTTGTCTGTATTTCTTTATTGAAAATCTGGGTGAAGATTTCCCTACATGAAATAGGGAATTACTACATTTTACCCATGTAAAATCAAACCATTATGATTATACAATGGAAGTGATAAATAGATAGAGGGGATTCAATCTGATAGATGAGTGTCTGACGACCTATGAATGGAGGTTTGTGATATTGTACAGGAAGCAGTGATAAAGACCATTCACATGAAAAAGAAATGCAAAATGGTAAAGTTACGAGGCCTCACAAAAAGCTGAGAATTGGAGTGAAGCTAAACGAAAATTTCATTTTAGCTGCATATGTGAACATGCTTTCTAGGTCACATGATTCAATCTTACATATTGCCAATAAGTTAAAATGTTTAAATACCTTACTCAAAAGATAAATTGTTTTTTCTTCTCCAGAAAGATATTGAAGCAGATCTTTGAAATGTTTCTCGCTTTTTACTAAATCCATAAAGGTTAAGATGTAGAATTGAACTTTTCATCCTCTTGGTTTCAAATATCCTGAAAGATGCCTTTCTTTCCAAGACGTCATTCTTAAAGAATTCTTTGTTGATCACATGTTCCACAATCATCACACCAAATAGATTGAAACTGATCATTTTCAAATATATTCCAAAGTTTTTTTTTGGAAATGTGAGTGAAAGAAAATCATTTGACTCATTGGCTTCAGAGACAGAATATGTGTAGCATAGTCTTTGATTACAAGTCCCTCAGACAAAGCCTGAAAAGCATATTCTTCAATCATAGATGTCAAAACCGAGTCCCCAGTAAGTGTATAATGTTATAAACAAGATCTGAAGAGGTTTCTGAACCAGTGATTCATCTTTAGGAGGCCCATCTGAAATTTCTGAAGAAATATGTGCCATCTTAGAGAAATCTTTCTTCAGATACTTTTCTCATTTGTCTAATTTTACACACTGCAACCTCAAATATTGCTTGGCTGGCCTACAGAGAGAAACTACTTAGGCCATCATAGAGGTCCTCCAAGTCAAAAAGCTGTGACATCACAAAATCACTGGTCTCCTAGCAATCGAAGATTAGCTGTGACATCACAAAGTCACTGGTCTCCTAGCAATTGAAGGGTAATGTTCAACCAGTGTTTACTTCAGCATCAACTTAAAATACAGACTGCTTACAGAAATAGAAACCAAAACCATGAAGCATGAAAACTCTCACTCCTAAAGAATTTTCACACAGAAAAATCACATCAATAAATCTACTTGATATCTGAAATAAGAGTGATTTATCATCCTTCTATACACACATTTGAACTGTGATGTTGGAGAAGACTCTTGAGAGTCCCTTGGACTGCCAGGGACTCCAACCAGTCCATTCTGAAGGAGATCAACCCTGGGATTTCTTTGGAGGGAATGATGCTGAAGATGAAACTCCCATACTTTGGCCACCTCATGCGAAGTGTTGACTCATAGGAAAAACTCTGATGCTGGGAGGGATTGGGGGCAGGAGGATAAGGGGACAAAAGAGAATGAGATGGCTGGATGGTATCACTGACTCAATGGACATAAGTCTGAGTGAACTCTGGGAGTTGGTGATGGACAGGGAGGCCTGGTGTGCTGTGATTCTTGAGGTCACAAAGAGTTGCACACAACTGAGTGACTGAACTGAACGGAACTGATACACGCATTCTTAATATTTAGACTGTTATCCAAGCAAACTTGCTCTACTGGCTTCTGTGAATTAAAACCTATAAACTGACTGTAGGTTTCAGTGAAAGCAATGTTTATTGTAGGACCGAGAAAGGTGTCTTATCAGCTGGTGCTTCATAGATCCAAATCCCCAAATACTTTCAGGGAAAGGATTTAAATGACAGACTGAAAGTGGGACATGAGGTGTGTGATCAGTATCGGGACATTCTACTAATTGCCGGTTACACAGGATATTGGGAGTCCATATCACTGATTGTCTGCTTCCAACTACTCTGTGGTCTATGTACTTAAATTTCAGCCTGGTTGGGGCTTTAGTATCTCTAAAACTGTTCACAGCATATTGCTCTGAATGTTATCAATGCCCCTTGAGGAGGAAGCAAAGACCCTTGAATTTGCTTAAAGGCTAAATCATTATTATTCTCTATTGCTTGATTATTTTCCTTAGTTTCTCTCTTTTCTAGTTTCTCTGATTAAAATTACTTTTGAACACGAGGAAGTCTACAATCTGCTACCTCTCTCTCTTGGCTTCATACTTTTTAATCTTAAAAAGGGATTGCTTAGAACAAGAAATTAAATAAACTATTGGACTTAGAGTTCGATCATAAATCTGACAGGAAATCTTAGTTCCAGGTTCAATTTCTTTTTCAGGTTTCCCAGCTCTTGGAGTGTTTGAGTCAGCAACAACTTTGGCTATTTCCTCTTGAGATGGAGCATGGAGATGGAAATAATTCTGAATTTTAAGCTTGGCATCAATATTTTCTCTTATGAAAACATTTCTCTCTGTTTTATATAAGATATTTGTATATCTATATACATATATATATTTCTATAACTTTTTGTTATTAAATGGGACAAATTTGAAAATTGGTAGATTTTTATTAAAAGGAAAAAGGTGAGTGATATAAGAGTTCTCATATTTTACATGAAGCCAAGAAAACATATTTTGAAGTATTTCCACTTACATATATTCAACAGGGGAGTAGACTTTTGAATCATTCTACATTTGGGTTTTAATTGTTTAATTGTTTCCATTTCTATTATGCCTAACAGGATTTAAAACACATTGCATTTTTTTTAAATACACACATTCATGCACAGACAGTTGTGTGTGTATATATAATGTCAAAATATACTTTTAGGCAAATTTATTTAGGTGTCTAAACTCATGCTTTTCCCAATATCTTTAATGAATTTTTGGGAAACACTATATTACTTAATAACTTTCTGGCTGAGTCACTCAGATCCTGTTGCTGAAAAGCTCTCCTTTAGTCTAGCTAATCTTCCACTATTCTTTCTGTAATAAGAGATAGGAGTCGTACATATGAGGACACCTTGAACCCATTAAGTTGGAAATCTCATTTACTTAGAGATATTGTTCAAAGAACGCTGCTGCTCTCCTCACTTTGGACACATTTTTATTTTCTTCATTTTAATGTAAATTTATTTATTTTAATTGGAGTCTAATTGGTTTACAATATTGTATTGGCTTTGTCATACATCAGCATGAATCTGCCATGGGTGTACACGTGTTCCCCATCCTGAAGCCCCTGCCACCTCTCTCCTCATACCATCCCTTCTGGTTATCCCAGTGCACCAGCCCTGAGCATCCTGTATCATGCATTGAACATGGACTGTGATCTGTTTGATATATTATAGTATACATGTTTCAATGCCATTCTCCCAAGACTGTTCTATACATCTGTGTCTCTTTTGCTGTCTCACATACAGGTTTATCATTACCATCTTTCTAAATTCCACATATATGCATTAATTTACTTTCTTTCTGGCTAACTTCACTCTGTATAATAGGCTTCAATTTCATCCACCTCTTTTAACTGATTGAAATGTATTCTTTCTAATGGCTGAGTAATGCTCCATTGCGTGTATGTACCACAGCTTTCTTATCCATTCATCTGCTGATGGACGTCTAGGTTTTTTCCATGTCCTGGCTATGAGAAACAGTGCTTTGATGAACATTTGGGTACATCTGTCTCTTTCAGTTCTTGTTTCCTTGGTGTGTATGGCCACCAGTGGGATAGCTGTGTCATATTGCAGTTTTATTTACAGGTTTTTTTTTTTTTTTTTAACGAATCTCCACAGTGTTCTCCATAGTGGCTGTACTAGTTCGTATTCCCACCAACAGTGTAAGAGGGTTCCCTTTTCTACACACCCTCTGAAGTATTTATTGATTGTAGACATTTGGATAGCAGCCATTCTGACTGGCGTGAAATGGTACCTCATTGTGGTTTTGATTTGTAATCTCTGATAATGAGTGATGTTGAGCATCCTTTCATGTGTTTGTTAGCCATCTTTATATCTTCTTTGGAGAAATGTCCTTTGGCCCATTTTTTCATTGGATTGTTTATTTTCCTGGAATTGAGCTTCAGGAGTTGCTTGTATATTTTTGAGATTTATTCTTTGTCAGTTGTTTCAGTTCAGTTCAGTTCAGTCCCTCAGTCAGGTCCGACTCTTTGTGACCCCATGAACTGCAGCATGCCAGTCCTCCCTGTCCATCCCCAACACCCGGAGTTCACTCAAACTCACATGCATTTAGTCGATGATGCCATCCAGCCATTTCATCCTCTGTCATCCCATTCTCCTCCTGTCCCTAATCCCTGCCAGCATCAGAGTTTTTCCAATGAGTCAACTCTTCACATTAGGTGGCCAAACTACTGGAGTTTCAGCTTTAGTATCATTCCTTCTAAAGAAATCCCAGGACTGATCTCTTTTAGAATGGACTGGTTAGATCTCCTTGTAATCCAAGAGATTCTCAACAGTCTTCTCCAAACCACATTTCAAAAGCATCAATTCTTCAGCACTCAGTTTTCTACACAGTCCAACTCTCATATCCAAACATGACTACTGGAAAAACCATAGCCTTGACTAGATGGATCTTTGTTGGCAAAGTAATGCCTCTTCTTTTGAATATGCTATCTAAGTAGGTCATAACTCTCCTTCCAAGAAGTAAGTGTATTTTAATTTCATGTCTGCGATAATCATCTGCCATGATTTTGGAGCTCCAAAAAATACAGTCTGACTTTCCCCACTGTTTTCCCATGTATTTCCCATGAAGTAATGGGAACAGACGTCATGATCTTCATTTTCGGAATGTTGAGATTTAAGTCAACTTTTTCAGTCTCTTCTTTCACTTTCATCAAGAAGCTTTTTAGTTCCTCTTCACTTTCTGCCATAAAGGTGGTGTCATCTGCATATCTGAGGTAATTGATATTTCTCCAGGGAATCATGATTCCAGCTGTGATTCTTCCAGCACAACTTTTCTCGTGATGCACTCTGCATATAAGTTAAATAGGTAAGGTGACAATATACAGCCTTGATGTACTCCTTTTCCTATTTGGAACCAGTCTGTTGTTCCATGTAGATTTCTAACTGTTGCTTCCTGACCTGCATACAGATTTCTCAAGAGGCAGTTGCTTCACTTGCTATTCTATTCTCCCATTCATAAGGCTGTCTTTTCACCTTGCTTATAGCTTCCTTTACTGTGTCATTGTGAAGTCACTCAGTCGTGTCCGACTCTTGGTGACCCCATGGCCTGTAGCCAACCAGGCTCCTCCATGTATGGAATTTTCTAAGCAAGAGTACTGGAGTGAGTTGCCACTTCCTTCTCCACCTTTGTTGTGTAGAAGCTTTTAATTTTAATTAAGTCCCATTTATTTATTTTTGCTTTTATTTCCAATTTCCTGGATGGTGGTTTATAGAGGATCCTGCTGTAATTTATGTTAAAGAATGTTTTGCCTATGTTCTCCTTGAAGTGTTTTATAGTTTCTGGTCTTACGTTTGGATCTTTAATCCATTTTGAGTTAATTTTTGTGCATTGTGTTAGAAAGTGTGTAGTTTCATTCTTTTTCAAGTGGTTGACCAGTTTTCCCTGCACCACTTGTTAAATACATTTTCTTTCCTCCATTGAATATTCTTGCCTCTTTGTCAAAGACATAGTGTTAACAGTTGCACGCATTTATCTCTGGGCTTTCTATTTTGTTCCATTGATCTATACTTCTGTCTTTGTGCCAGTATCATACTGTTTGATGACTGTGGCTTTTTTTTTAATTATTTTAAAATTCTTTTACTTTAGTTTACTTTACAATACTGTATTGGTTTTGCCATACATTGACATGAGTCCTCCACGTGTGTACATGCGTTCCCAAACATGATCCCCCAATAGAGCCTGAATTCAGGCATGCTGAATCCTCCAGTTCCATTCTTCTTTTTCAAGATTGCTTTGACCATAGGAGTTTATTTTTATTTTTTTGTATTTCCATAAAAATTGTGAAATAATTTGCTCTAGCTCTGTGAAAAATACCGTTGGTAGCTTGATAGGGCTTGCATTGAATCTATAGATTGCGTTTGGTACTGTACTTATTTTCACTATATTGATTCTTCCAATCCATGAGCACAGTATATTTCTCCATCTTTCAGTGTCCTCTTTGATTTCTTTCACGACTGTTTTATAGTTTCCTATATACAGTTCTTTTGTTTCTTTGGTAGATATAGTATTTTATTATTTTCATTGCAATGGTGAATGGAATTGTTTCCGTAATTTCTGTTCCTATTTTCTCATTATTAATGTAAAGGAATGCAAGGGATTTCTGTGTTGTGATTTTATATCCTGCCACTTTAGTATATTCATTCATTAGCTCTAGTAATTTTCTGGTGGAGTCTTTCGGATTTTCTAGGTAGAGGATCATGTCATCTGCAAACAGTGAAAGTTTTACTTTTTCTTTTCTAATTTGGATTCTTTTTATTTCTTTTTCTGCTCTGATTGCAATACTTGCAAAACTGTGTTGAATAGTAGCGGTGAAAGTGGGCACCCTTGTCTTGTTCCTGACTGTAGGGGAAACACTTTCAATTTTTGACCAATGAGGATAATGTTTGCTGTGTGTTTGTCATATATAGCTTTTATTATGTTGCAGTATGCTGCTTCTATTTCTGCTTTCTGGAGATTTTTTTTTTAATCATAAATGTATGTTGAATTTTGTACAAGGCTTTCTCTGAATCTATTGAGGTAATCATATGGCTTTTATTTTTCAGTTTGCTAATCTGGTGTATTATATTTGATTGGCAGATATTGAAGAATCCTTGCATCCTTGAGATAAAGCCCACTTGTTCATGAAGTATGATCTTTTCAATGTGTTGTTGGATTCTGATTGCTAGAATTTTGTTTAGGATTTCTGCATCTATGTTCATCAGTGATATTGGCCTGTCTTTGTGTGTGTGTGTGTGTGTGTGTGTGGCATTTTTGTCAGATTTTGGTATTAGGGTGACGGTGCCTAATAGAATGAGTTTGGAAGTTTACCTTCCTCTGAAACTTTCTGGAAGTGTTTGAGTAGGATAGGTGTTAGCTTTTCTTTAAATTTTTGGTAGAATTCAGTCGTGAAGCTGTCTGGACCTGGGCTTTTGCTTGCTGGAACATTTTTGATTACAGTTTTATATTCGATGCTTGTAATGTGCCTGTTTAGATTTTCTATTTCTTCCTGGCTCTGTTTTGAAAGTTTGTACTTTTCTAAGATTTTGTCCATTTCTTCCAAGGTGTCCATTTTATTGGAATATAATTGCTGATAGTAGCCTCTTATAACCTTTGTATTTTGGTGTTGTCTGTTGTGATCTCTCCATTTTCATTTCTAATTTTATTGATTTGATTTTTATTCCTTTGTTTCTTGATGAGTCTGGCCAATGGTTTGTCAATTTTATTTATCCACTCAAATAACCAGCTTTTGGCTTTGCTGGTTTTTTTGCAAGGGTCGCTTTTGTTACTTTTGTATTTATTTTTGCCCAAATTTTTTAAGATTTGTTTCCTTCTACTAATCCTGGAGTTTTTCATTTCTGTCTTTTCGAGTTGCTTTAGGTGTAGAGATGTTTTTTTTTTTTTTCTTTTTTTCTAGTTTCTTGAGATTGTCTGTATTGCTATGAACCTTCAGTTCAATTCAGTTCAGTTCAGTCACTCAGTCATATCCCACTGTTTGCGACCCCATGAATCGCAGCATGCCAGGCCTCCCTGCCCATCACCATTTCCCAGAGTTTACACAGACTCACATCCATCGAGTCAGGGATGCCATCAAGACATCTCATCCTTGGTCGTCCCTTTCTCCTCCTGCCTCCAATCCCTCCCAGCATCAAAGGCTTTTCCAATGAGTCAACTCTTTGCATGAGGTGGCCAAAGTCCTGGAGCTTCAGCTTTAGCATCATTCCTTCCAAAGAAATCCCAGAGTTGATCTCCTTCAGAATGGACTGGTTGGATCTCCTTGCAGTCCAAGGGACTCTCAACAGTCTTACCCTCCGATTACAGGTTTTGGGTTGTTGTGTCTTCATTTGCATTCCTTTCTATGAATATTTTGATTATTTTTTTTTATTTCTTCTATGATTTGTTGGTTATTCAGTAGTGTGTTGTTCAACTTCCATATGTTGGAATTTCTAATAGTTTTTCTCCTGTAATTGAGATCTAGTCTTACTGCATTGTGGTTAGAAAAGATGCTTGGAATGATTTCGATTATTTTTTGAATTTACCAAAACTAGATTTATGGCCCAGGATGTGATCTATTCTGGAGAAAGTTCCATGTGCACTTAAGAAAAAGGTGAAATTCATTGTTTTCAGGTGAAATGTCCTATAGATACCAATTAGGTCTCACTGGTCTATTGCATCATTTAAAGTTTTTTTCCTCATTAATTTTATGTTTAGTTGATCTATCCATAGGTGTGAGTGTGGTATTAAAGTCTCCCACTATTATTGTTATTGCTAATTTCCCCTTTCATACTTTTTAGCATTTGTCTTACATATTGCAGTGCTCCTTTGATTGGTGCATATATATTTATATTTGTTATATCTTCTTCTTGAATTGATCCTTTGATAATTATTGGTGCCCTTCTTTGTCTCTTTCCACACCCTTCGTTTAAATTCTATTTTATCTGATATGAGTACCACTACTTCTGTTTTCTTTGGTCTCTATTTGGATGGGATACCTTTTTCCAGCCTTTCAATTTCAGTCTGTAAGAGTCCCTTGTATTGAGGTGGGTCTGTATTAGAAAACGTATATAACTGATGTGTTTTTGTATCCAATCAGCCAGTCTGTGTCTTTTTATTGTGGCCTTCAACCCATTTACATTTAAGGTAATTACTGATACGTATGATCCCTTTTCCATTTACTTTATTTTATTTTTTTATTTTTACTTTATTTTACTTTACAAAACTGTATTGGTTTTGCCATACATTGACATGAATCCACCATGGGTGTATACAAGCTCCCAATCCTGAATCCCCCTCCCACCTCTCTCCATATTATCTCTATGGATCATCCCCATGCACCAGCCCCAAGCATCCTGTATCCTGTATCGAACATAGACTGGCACTTCATTTCTTACATGATAGTATACATGTTTCAATGTCATTCTCCCAAATCATCCCACCCTCTCCCTCTCCCTCAGAGTCCAAAAGTCCATTCTATACATTTGTGTCTCTTTTGCTCTCTCACACACAGGGTCAAAATTATCCTCTTTCTAAATTCCATATATATGTGTCAGTATACTGAACTGGTGTTTTTCTTTCTGGCTTACTTCACTCTGTATAATCAGCTCCAGTTTCATTCATCTCATTAGAACTGATTCAAATGTATTCTTTTTAATGGCTGAGTAATACTCCATTCTGTATATGTACCACAGCTTTCTAATCCATTCATCTGCTGCTGGACATCTAGTTTGTTTCCATGTCCTGACTATTATAAACAGTGCTGCGATGAACATTGGGGTATATATGTCTCTTTCATTTCTGATTTCCTCAATGTGTATGCCCAGCAGAGGGATTGCTGGGTCATAACGCAGTTCTATTTGTAGTTTTTTAAGGAATCTCCACACCGTTTTCCTTAGTGGTTGTACTAGTTTGCATTTCCACCAACAGTGCAAGAGGGTTCCCTTTCCTCCACACCCTCTGCAGCATTTATGGCTTGTAGACTTTTGTATCGCAGCCATTCTGCCTGGTGTGAAATGGTACCTCATTGTGGTCTTGATTTGCATTTATTTGATAATGAGTGATGTTGAGCATCTTTTCATGTGTTTGTTAGCCATCCGTATGTCATCTTTGGAGAAATGTCTATTTAGTTCTTTGGCCGATCTTTTGATTGGGTCGTTTGTTTTTCTGGAGTTGAGCTGCATAAGTTGATTGTTTATTTTTGAGATTAGTTGTTTGTCAGTTGCTTCATTTGCTATTGTTTTCTCCATTCAGAAGGCTGTCTTTTCACCTTACTTATAGTTTCCTTTGTTGTGAAGAAGCTTTTAATTTTAATTAGATCCCATTTGTTTATTTTTGCTTTTATTTCCAGTATTCTGGGAGGTGGATCATAGAGGATCCTGCTGTGATTTATGCCAGAGAGTGTTTTGCTATGTTCTCCTCTAGTTTTATAGTTTCTGGTCTTACATTTAGATCTTTAATCCATTTTGAGTTTATTCTGTGTGTGGTGTTAGAAAGTGATCTAGTTTCATTCTTTTACAAGTGGTTGACCAGTTTTCCCAGCACCACTTGTTAAAGAGATTGTCTTTACTCCATTGTATATTCTTGCCTCCTTTGTCGAAGATAAGGTGTCCATATGTGTGCGGATTTATATCTGGGATTTCTATTTTGTTCCATTGATCTATATTTCTGTCTTTGTGCCTGTACCATACTTTCTTAATGACTGTGGCTTTGTAGTAGAGCCTGAAGTCAGGCAGGTTGACTCCTCCACTTCCATTCTTCTTTCTCAAGATTGCTTTGGCTATTCGAGGTTTTTTGTATTTCCATACAAATCTTGAAATTATTTTTTCTAGCTCTATGCAAAATACCGCTGGTAGCTTGATAGGGATTGCATTGAATCTGTACATTGCTTTGAGTAGTATATTCATTTACACTATATTGATTTTCCAATCCATGAACATGGTATATTTCTGCATCTATTACTGTCCTCTTTGATTTCTTTCATCAGTGTTTTATAGTTTTCTACACACAGGTCTTTAGTTTCTTTAGGTAGGTATATTCCTACGTATTTTATTCTTTTCATTGCAATGGTGAATGGAATTGTTTCCTTAATTTCTTTTTCTACTTTCTCATTATTAGTGTATAGGAATGCAAGGGATTTCTGAGTGTTGATTTTTATATCCTGCAACTTTACTATATTCATTGATTAGCTCTAGTAATTTTCTGGTGGAGTCCTTAGGGTTTTCTATGTAGAGGATCATGTCATCTGCAAACAGTTGATAGTTTTGCTCCTTCTTTTCCAATTTGTACTCCGTTTATTTCTTTTTCTGCTCTGATTGCTGTGATCAAACTTTCAAAACTATGTTGAATAGTAGCGGTGAAAGTGGGCACCCTTGTTTTGTTCCTGACTTTAGGGGAAATGCTTTCAATTTTTCACCATTGAGGATAATGTTTGCTGTGGGTTTGTCATATATACTTTTTATTATGTTCAGGTATGTTCCTTCTATTCCTGCTTTCTGGAGAGTTTTTAATCATCAATGGATGCTGAATTTTGTCAAAGGCCTTCTCTGCATTTATTGAGATAATCATATGGCTTTTATTTTTCAATTTGTTAATGCAGTCAATTGCATTGATTGATTTGCTGATATTGAAGAATCCTTGCATTCCTGGGATAAAGCTCACTTGGTCATGGCATATGATCCTTTTAATGTGTTGTTGGATTCTGATTGCTAGAATTTTGTTGAGGATTTTGGCACCTATGTTCATCAGTTATATTGGCCTGTAGTTTTCTTTTTTTGTGGCCTCTTTGTCAGGTTTTGGTATTAGGGTGATGGTGGCCTCATAGAATGAGTTTGGATTGTGACGTTCCTCTGCAATTTTCTGGAAGAATTTCAGTAGGATAGGTGTTAGCTCTTCTTGAAAATTTTGGTAGAATTCAGCTGTGAAGCCGTCTGGACCTGGTCTTTTGTTTGCTGGAAGATGTCTGATTACAGTTTCAATATCCGTGCTTGTGATGTGTCTGTTAAGATTTTCTATTTCTTCCTGGTTCAGTTTTGGAAACTTGTGCTTTTATAAGAATTTGTCCATTTCTTCCACGTTGTCCATTTTATTGGCATATAATTGCTGATAGTAATCTCTTATGATCCTTTGTATTTCTGTGTTGTCTGTTGTGATCTCTCCATTTTCGTTTCTAATTTTATTGCTTTGAGTTATCTCTCTTTGTTTCTTGATGAGTCTACCTAATGGTTTGTCAATTTTATTTATCCTTTTAAAGAACCAGCTTTTTGCTTTCTTGATTTTTGCTATGGTATCTTTTGTTTCTTTTGCATTTGTTTCTGCCCTAATTTTTAAGATTTCTTTCCTTCTACTAACTCTGGGGTTCTCTATTTCTTCCTTTCTAGTTGCTTTAGGTGTAGAGTTATTTATTTGACTTTTTCTTGTTTCTTGAGGTATGCCTGTATTGCTATGAATTTTCCTCTAAGCACTGCTTTTATAGTGTCCCTTAGGTTTTGGGTTATTGTGTTTTCATTTTCATTCGTTTCTATGCATAATTTGATTTCTTTTTTTTTTATTTCTTCTGTGATTTGTTGCTTATTCAGAAATGTGTTATTCAGCCTCCATATGTTGGGATTTTTAATAGTCTTTCTCCTGTAATTGAGATCTAATCTTAGTACATTATGATCAGAAAAGATGCTTGGAATGACTTCAATTTTTTTGAATTTATCAAGGTTAGATTTATGGCCCAGGATGTGATCTATCCTGGAAAAGGTTCCGTGAGCACTTAAGAAAAAGGTGAAATTCATTGTTTTGGGGTGAAATGTCCTATAGATATCAGTTAGGTCTAACTGGTCTATTGTGTCATTTAAAGTTTGTGTTTCTTTATTAATTTTCTGTTTAGTTGATCTGTCCGTAGATGTGAGTGGGGTATTAAAGTCTCCCACTACTATTGTGTTATTGTTAATTTCCCCTTTCATGCGTGCTAGCATTTGTCTTACATATTCTGGTGCTCCTCTATTGGGTGCATATATATTTATAATTGTTATATTTTCTTCTTTGATTAATCCTTTGATCATTATGTAGTGGCCTTCTTTGTCTCTTTTCACAGCCTTTGTTTCAAAGTCTATTTTATCGGATATGAGTATTGCTACTCCTGCTTTATTTTGGTCTCTATTTGCGTGGAATATCTTTTTCCAGCCCTTCAATTTCAGTCTCTATGTGTCCGTTGTTTTGAGGTGGGTCTCTTGTAGGCAGCATATATAGGGATCCAGTTTTTGTATCCATTCAGCCAGTCTTTGCCTTTTGGTTGGGGCATTCAACCCATTTATGTTTAAGGTAACTATTAATAAGTGTGCCCCATTGCCATTTACTTTATTATTTTGTGTTTGGGTTTATACATCCTTTTTGTGTTTCCTGTCTGGAGAATATCCTTTAATATTTGTTGGAGAGCTGGTTTAGTCGTGATGAATTCTCTCAGCTTTTGCTTGTCTGGAAAGCCTTTGATTTCTCCTTCATAATTGAATGAGATCCTTGCTGGGTACAGTAATCTGGGCTATAGGTTATTTTCTTTCATCACTTTAAGTATGTCTTGCCATTGCCTCCTGGCCTGAAGAGTTTCTATTGACAGATCAGCTGTTATCCTTATGGGAATCCCCTTATGTGTTATTTGTTGTCTTTCCCTTACTGCTTTTAATATTTGTTCTTTGTGTTTGGTCTTTGTTAATTTTATTAATGTATGTCTTGGGGTGTTTCGCCTTGGGTTTATCCTGTTTGGAACTCTCTGTGTTTCTTGGACTTGGGTGATTATATCCTTCCCCATTTTAGGGAAGTTTTCAACTATTATCTACTCAAGAATTTTCTCATGATCTTTCTTTTTGTCTTCTTCTTCTGGAACTCCTATAATTCAAATGTTGGAGTGTTTCATATTGTCCTGGAGGTCTCTAAGGTTGCCCTCATTTCTTTTAATTCATTTTTCTTTTTTCCTCTCTGATTCATTTATTTCTACCATTCTATCTTCTATTTCACTAATCCTATCTTCTGCCTCTGTTATTATACTATATGTTGCCTCCAGAGTGTTTCTGATCTCATTTATTGCATTATTCATTATATATTGACTCTTTTTTTTATTTCTTCTAGGTCCTTGTTTACCCTTTCTTGCACCTTCTCAATTCTTGTCTCCAGGATATTTATCTGTGATTTCATTTTGATTTCAAGATTTTGGATCATTTTCACTATCAATATTCAGAATTCTTTCTCAGGTAGATTCCCTATCTCTTCCTCTTTTGTTTGGTTTGGTGAGCATTTCCCCTGTTCCTTTACCTGCTGGGTATTCCTCTGTCTCTTCATCTTGGTTATATTGCTGCTTTGGGGGTGGCCTTCCTATACTCTGGGAATTTGTGGAGTTCTCTTTATTATGGGATTTCCTCACTGTGGGTGGGGTTGTAGCAGTGACTTTTCAAGGTTCCTTGGTTAGAGAGGCTTGTGTTGGAGTTCTGGTGGGTGGAGCTGGATTTCTTCTCTCTGGATTGCTATGAATTGTCCGGTAATGGGTTGTGAGACGTCAATGGTTTTGGAATAGTTTTGAGCTTCCTGTATATTGAAGCTTGGGGTTGTGTTTCTGTGTGCTGGAGAATCTGTGTGGTATGTCTTGTTCTGGAACTTGTTGGCCCTTGGGTGGTGCTTGGTTTCAGTGTAGGTATGGTGGCATTTGATGATCTCCTATTGATTAATGTTCCCTGGATTCAGGATTTCTCTGCTGTTCTTAGGATTTGGACTTAAGCATCCTGCTTCTGGTTTTCAGTTTTATTTTCACCCTAGCCTCAGGGCTTCCCCATCTATACAGCACTGATGAAAAATCATCTACATTAAAGATGAAGGGTTTCTCCACATTGAGGGTCACCCATAGAGGTTCACTAAGTTACACGGAGAAGAGAAGAGGGAGAGGGTAGTTAGAGGTGACTGGAATGAGATGAAGTGGAATCAAAAGAGGAGAAAGCAAAGTAGCCAGTAATCACGTCCTTATGTACACTCCACAGTCTGGACCACTCAGAGGTGTTCACGGAGTTTGAGGAGAGGGAGGAAGTAGACAGAGGTGGCCAGGAGGATAAAAGAGGGAAATGAAAGGGAGAGAGAGAGATCCAACCAGTAACCAGTTCCCTAAGTTTTCTCCACCTTCTGGAACACACAGAGATTCACAGGGTTGGGTAGAGAAGACAAGGGGGAGGGAGGAGACAGCAAACACCTGGTGGAATAAAAGAAGAGTCCAAAGGAGGGGAGAATGGTCAAGCCAGTAATCTTACTCTCAGGTAAAATTGGGTACTGAAGATGTGTTTTTTACGTGTACAGAGTTGACAACAAATACCAAAAAGCAAAGATTAAAAATCTAGAGTAGAGATTGGATTTTCAAAAGTACAATGCTAAAGAAAAGTAGAAGAAGAAGAGGAAAAAAAGAAAGAAAAAACAAACAAACAAAACAAACAAAAAACAAACAAAAAAGCCACAATAATTATTAAAAATAATAATTAGAGAAATAGAGTACTTGAAAATTTAAGAAATTTTTAAATAAAAAGGGGAAAAAAAGAGAAAAAAACCCAATTACCCAACCCCATCAACTCAAAAAATAAAATAAATAAATAAATAAAGATTGTAAAAGTAGTAAAGGTATATCTTGCCCTTTCTCTGGTGTTGTGGGTTGTGTGGGGTCACTTCCAAGGCTGTTCCCTCTGTTTAACTTCCTCTGTTTGCTGCTCTCTTCAGTGTCTGATTTCCATCTTGACACAGGGAGGGAGGTGGTGGACACACTAGGTTCACTATTCAGTCACGCTGTGGGGAGGGAAGAATGCTGGAAAACAAATATTACTGGCGTGTGCTTGCAGTGTCTCATCCACTCTGGGCTTGCTCCTGCTCACGGTGCACACTGCTCAGGCTCTACATAGCTCTACCGGGGAACTGTCTGAGACCGACCCTAGGCTTCAAGCACCTCCCCAGTCTAAGCCGCTCAGGCTCAGCACTCAGGAAGCCCTCAGATGCGCAGATTTGATTGGGCTTGTGTTTTGTGCCCTTCCCAGGTCCAAGTAGCTCAGGAGTTTGGCAAGCACAATCTCTGTGACTATGGCCTTTCCCTGTTGCTCAGTTTTCTGGGTGTACTGCTGGCATTCCTTCTCGGGCGGATGATGACTGTCCAGAACCCCCAGAAGTCTTAGTTAACAAAGAAGCCTGCTTGCATTTTGGTAGGTAATGTCTCTCTTGGGCTGCGATTGTCCATTACTACCCTTAAGGCTCTGGCTGCCTGTCACAAGAGGGGGATGGTCTGCAGCCGCATATTTCCAATCTGTCCTTTGTTCTGTGCGTGGTCTTGGCAGTGTCTTTTGTTTGAGCATTTCGCGTGGTAGCTATCCCACAGTCTGATTTGTTAGACCAAGTTAGTTCGCTCTGTCCACACGTGGGGAGTTCCAGCCTGATTCTCAAAAAAGCACTGCAGTCCGCGCCTCCCGCTCCTCCCTGCCCAGCCCTCACTTGCTAGTGGCAGATCCAGGTGTCTGCACTGCTTTTCCTCTGGGGGAGTTACTGTTGGGCTCGTAATCTGTTGGTTTTAATTATTTATTTATTTTTCCTTCCTGTCATGTTACCCTCTGTGCTTCCAAAGCTCGCCACAGACTCAGCTGCAAGAATGTTTCCTGGTGTTTGGAAAACTCTGTTTTTAAGAGTCTCTTCCCGGGATGGGATACCCTCCCCAGGAAGGAGCTCCCTCCCTACCTCCTTTGTCTCTTTTTTGTCTTATTATATTTTTTCCTACCTGTTTCTGAAGCCAATGATCTGCTTTGCTGGGTGCCTGATGTCCTCTGCCAGCATTCAGAAGTTGTTTTGTGAAATTTGCTCACCATTGAAATGTTCTTTTGATGAATTTTTGAGGGAGAAAATGGTCTCCCCATCCTATTCCTCTGCCATCTACTGCCATTTACTTTCTTGTTTTGGGTTTGAGTTTGCCCACCCTTTTTGTTTTTACTGTCTAGAGAATATCCTTTAACATTTGGTGGAGAGCTGGTTCGGTGGTGCTGAATTCTCCCAGGTTTTGCTTGTCTGTAAAGCTTTGGATTTATCCTTCATATTTGAATAAGATTCTTGATGGGTTTCAGTAATCTGGGCTACAGATTATTTTCTTTCATCATTTTAAGTATGCTCTGCCATTCCCTGCTGGCCTGAAGCATTTCTATTGAAAGACTAGCTGTTATTCCTATGGAAATCTGCTTGTGTGTTATTATTCCCTTGCTGCTTTTAATGTTTGTTCTTTGTGTTTGATCTTTGTTAATTTGATTAATATGTGTCTTGGAGAGTGATGGCAACCATGAAATTAAAAGATGCATACTTCTTGGAAGAAAAGTTATGACCAACCTAGATAGCATATTCAAAAGCAGAGACATTACTTTGCCAACTAAAGTCCATCGATGGACATGAATCTGAGTGAATTCCGGGAGTTGGTGATGGACAAGGAGGCCTGGCATGCTGCAATTCATGGGGTTGCAAAGAGTCGGACACGACTGAGCGACTGAACTGAACTGAACTGAACTGAACTGAAGAGTTGACTCATTGGAAAAGACTTTGATGCTGGGAGGGATTGGTGGCAGGAGGAGAAGGGCACGACAGAGAATGAGATGGCTGGATGGCATCACTGACTCGATGGACATGAATCTGAGTGAAATTCAGGAGTTGGTAATGGACACAGAAGCCTGGAGTGCTGTGATTCATGGGGTTGCAAAGAGTCGGACATGACTGAGCGACTTAATGGAACTGAACTGAGGTGTTTTGCCTTGGGGTTATCCTGTTGGGGACTCTCTGCATTTCCTGGACTTGGGTGACCTATTTCCTTCCCCATTTTAGGGAAGTTTTCAACTATTATCTTCTCAATTATTTTCTCATGGTATTTCTCTTGTCTGCTTTTTCTTGGACGCCTATGATTTGAATGTTGGGGCATTTAATATTATCCAAGATGTCTCTGAGATTGTCTTCATTTCTTTTAATTCATTTTCCTTTTTCCCTCTCTAATACATTTATTTCTAGCATTCTGTTTTCTATGTCACTAATCCTACCTTCTGCTTCTGTTATTCTACTGTTTGTTCCCTCCAGAATGTTTTTGGTTTCTTTCATTATATTATTCATTATATAATGACTCTTTTTTATTTCTTCTAGGTCCTTGTTAAACCTTTCTTGCATCTTCTCAATTCTGTCTTCAGGCTATTTTTCTGTGATTCCATTTTATTTTCAAGATTTTGAATCATTTTCACTATCATTACTCAGAATTCTTTATCAGGAAGTTTCCCTCTCTCTTCCTCTTGGTTTGGTTTGCATTTATCCAGATCCTTTACCTGCTGGGTATTCCTCTCTCTCTTTATCTTGTTTGTATAGTTGTGTTTGGGGTGGCCTATCTGTGTTTTGGTAGTTTGTGGAGTTCTCTTTATGGTAGTTTCCTCACTGTGGGTGGGGGTTGGACAGGTGGCTTGTCAAGGTTTCTTGGTTAGGGAAGCTTTTGTTGGTGTGCTGATGAGTGGAGCTGGATTTCTTCTCTCTGGAGTGCAATGAAGTTTCCAGTAATGAGTTATGAGATGTCAATGAGTTTGGAGTAACTTTGGGCAACCTGTATATTGATGCTCAGGTCTATGTTCCTGTGTTGCTGGATAATTTGCTTGGTATGTCTTGCTCTGGAACTTGTTGGCCCTTGGATGGTGCTACATTTCAATGTAGATGTGGAGGTGTTTCATGAGTTCCTGTTGATTAATATTCCCTGGAGTCAAGAGTTCTCTGGTGTTCTCAGGATTTGGACTTAAGCCTCCTGCCTCTGGTTTTCAGTTTTATTTTTACAGTAGCCTCGAGACTTCTCCATCTGTACAGCACCACTGATAAAACATCTAGGTTAAAGATGAAAAGTTTCTCCACAGTGAGGGACACACATAGAGGTTCACAGAGTTACATAGAAAAGAGAAGAGGGAGAAGGGAGATAGAAGTGACAAAGATGAGATGAGATGTAATCAAAGGAGGAGACAGCAAGCTAGCCAGTAATCACTTCCTTATGTGTGCTCCACAGTCTAGACCACCCAGAGATCTTTACGAAATTGTGCAGAGAAGAGATGAGGAAGGAAGTAGACAGAGGTGTCCAGGAGGATAAAGGGGGAGATCAAAAGGAGAGAGACAGATCCAGCCAGTAATCAGTTCCCTAAGTGTTCTCTACCATCCAGAATACACAAAGAGATTCACAGAGTTGGGTAGAAAAGAGAACCGGGGGGGGGGGGAGATAGAGGCAACCTAGTAGAGAAAAAGGAGAGTCCAAAGGGTGAGAGAGCATTCAAGCCAGTAATTTCACTGCCTTGTAAAATGGGTACTGAAGATTGGGTTTCAAGGTACAAAATTGATAGCAAATACCAAAAAGCAAAGATTAAAAATCTAGAGTAGAGGTTGATTTTCAAAACTACAATACTAAAAAAAAAAAAAAAAAGTTACAAAAACTATATGTATGAAGTTTTTGCTTTAAAAAATAGGGTCCCTCTCTCTCTTTTATTTATTTATTCATTTATTTATTTATTTTGCAAAGTTATAGTAAGTAATGAAAATTAAGGGAGAAATAGATGATTAAAAAAAAGAATGATAGTAAAAATATATCTAGGACTTTCTCTGTTGTTGTTTTGGGTAGTGTGGGGTCAGTTCATTTTCAGGTATTTCCTTGATCCAGCTTATATTTTTCAAGATCAATAGGCCCCTTCCTAAGTAGTCGGTACTAACTACAGGGTTTTAATCTATTGCACCTGTCACTTCCAAGATTCCCTCTGTTTTAACTTCTTATGTTTGCTGATCTCTTCAGTGTCGAATTTCTGCTATTACACAAGGGGGCAGTGGTGGACACTTGTTTAGACTCTATTGTTCAGTCGTGCTGTGGCAAGGGAGGGACACTACAAACAAATAACACTGGCATGTGCTTACAGTGTCTTGGCCACACTGGGTTTGCCCCCACTCACTGCATGTATGCTTTCCTTGTCTACTCTGCTTAGTCTGTAGGTAACTCTGCTGGGAACTGTTTGAGGATCTTCCCAGGTCTAAGCCACTCAGGTTCAGGTACTCTGGCAGTCCTTAGAAATGCAGACTCGATTGGGCCTGCATTTTGTACCCTTCCCATATCCAAGCAGCTCAAGTGACCAGGTGTTTGTTGAGTGTGGTTGCTGCAATTTACCGCCTCCCCCTTCCCTGCCACTCGGTTTTCTGAGTGTACAACTGGTGCATATTCTCAGGAGGATGTTGACTGTCCAGAATTCCAAGAAGTCTTTTGCCTGCCTGTCACCAGAGGGGGGATATGCCGGTCTGCAGCCAGCTAGCTCTGCTCAGTCCTTTGTTCTGAATGGGCCTGATGATGTCTTAGGTTAGGGGTTTTTGCAAAGCTCTAGTCAGTCCTTTGTTCCGTTAGCAGGCCTGGGAGTGTTAGTTTAGAGCTTTTCGTGTGGTAGCTATCCCACAGTCTGGTTTTCTACCCCAAGTTAATTTCCTCAGATTGTCGTTGGGGCATTCAGGCCCAATTCTTACTCTAAGCATTGCAGCCCGCACCTCCCTTCCCAGCTCCCACTAGCTAGTGGTGGATGACAGCACCTACGCTGCTTCTCCACTGGGGGAGTTACCATTGGGCATGTAATCTGTGGGTTTTAATTATTTATTTATTCTTCCTCATGGTTATGTTGCCCTCTGTAGTTCCAAGGCTCACCACAGACTTGGCAGTGAGAGTGTTTCCAGGTGTCTGCAACTTCTCTCTATTTCAAGACTCCCCACGATGTAGCTCCATCCTTAGCTCTTTTGTTTCTATTTTTATCTTTTATATTTTTCCTACATCCTTTCACAGACAATGGGCTGCTTTTCTGGGTGCCTGAGGTTCTGTGCTGGCAGAGAGTTGTTTTGTGGAATTTACTCAGCTTTCAAATGTTCTTTTGATGAATTTGTGGGGGAGAAAGTGGTCTCCCCATCATATACCTCTGCCATCTTAGGACCAACACGCCTCACATTGCATACAATTTTAAATATGCAAGTCTGGAATAACACAGAAACATGTCGGAACCACATGCACAATGGTCAACTAGCTTGATTTGTAATAACAGCTATCTACTTAATGTGTAAAACAGATGCCCAGTGCACTGTGCATACAACATAGTCAGGCTCTTCTGGCTAGCTGAACATTGAGATTATATGATGTGTATATCAAAATCACTTCTTCATAATTCAGTATGTAAAATTTTATTTCATCACATTAAACTTCTGGCACCAAATATTTCAATAGAAATAACTAATGATGAAAATTTCTCTCGCTTCATGCCACAGGGGTTCAGCTTCCTGCTCACCTCTACATAACATCTTTGTTTTTTGTTCTGCTTTTTATTTCTGAAGTTGCCACATTAGAGAAAATCTAACTAGATACATGAACAGGCTCAGTAAATTATGTTAATGGAGAAATATATTATAGGCTGAGCATTTTGTCAATGTTTTAACCAGTGGTCACAGAAACATGGTGCAAATGCTCTAGAAGGACACATAAAAACTGCAGTATTATAGATAATGACTAACTGTCTTCTTAGACTACTCATAAAATATTTTCCTATTCAAAACATTGGGAGGAAACATTGGGAAGGTAAAAGATACAATAAATCTCAAGGAAATGTTGAAAGGAAAACATACAATAAACAATACATTTGAACTCTCAGTATTCAGTTCAATTAAGTTCAGTTCAATCATTCAGTCGTGTCCCACTCTTTGCGATCTCATGAATTGCAGCACACCAGGCCTTAGCATCATTCCTTCCAAAGAAATCCCATGGCTGATCTCCTTCAGAATGGATTGGTTGGATCTCCTTGCAGTCCAAGGGAATCTCAAGAGTCTTATCCAACACCACAGTTCAAAAACATCTATTCTTCAGTGCTCAGCCTTCTTCACAGTCCAACCCTCACATCCATATATGACCACTGGAAAAGCCATAGCCTTGACTAGATGAACCTTACTCGGCAAAGTAATGTCTCTGCTTTTGAATATGCCATCTAGGTTGGTCATAACTTTTCTTCCAAGAAGCAAGTGTCTTTTAATTTCATGGCTACAATCACCATCTGCAGTGATTTTGGAGTCCCAAAAAATAAAGTCTGACACTGTTTCCAGTGTTTCCCCATCTTTTTCCCATGAAATGATTGGACCAGACACCATGATCTTCGTTTTCTGAATGTTGAGCCTTAAGCCAACTTTTTCACTCTCCCCTCACTTTCATAAAGAGGCTTTAAAAGAAAGTTCCTCTTCACTTTCTGCCATAAGGATGGTGTCATCTGCATATTTGAGGTTATTGATATTTCTTCCGCAATCTTGATTCCATCTTGTGTTTCTTCCAGTCCAGCATTTCTCATGATGTACTCTGCATATGAGTTAAATAAGCAGGGTGACAATAAACAACCTTGATGCACTCCTTTTCCTACTTGGAACAAGTCTGTTGTTCCATGTTCAGTTCTAACTGTTGCTCTTGACCTGCATACAGATTTTTCAAGAGGTAGGTCAGGTGGTCTAGTATTTCCATCTCTCTCAGATTTTTCATAGTTTCTTGTGATCCACACAGTCAAAGGCTTTGGCATAGTCAATAAAGCAGAAATAGTTGTTTTTCTGGAACTCTCTTGCTTTTTCCATGATCCAGCAGATGTTGGCAATTTGATCTTTGGTTCCCCTGCCTTTTCTAAAACCAGCTTGAACATCAGGAAGTTCACTGTCCATGTATTGTTGAAGCCTGGCTTGGAGAATTTTGAGCATTATTTTACTAGAGTGTGATATGAGTGCACCTGTTCGGTAGTTTGAGCATTCTTTGGCATTGACTTTCTTTGCGATTGGAATGAAAACTGACCTTTTCCTTTCCTGTGACCACTGCTGAGTTTTCGAAAATTGTTGGCATAGTGAGTACAGCACTTCCGCAGCATCATCTTTCAGGATTTGAAAAACAGGAGCTATCCTACGGTGAAGGTCAGGAAGGGCAGCGATGATAAGATACCCTTTCGTCCAAGGTAAGGAGCAGTGGCTGCACTTTGCTGGAGGAGCTGTGAAGAGATACCCCATGACCAAGGTAAGAGAAACCTAAGTAAGATGGTAGGTATTGCAAAAGGGCAACAAAGGGCAGGCACACTGAAACCACACTCACAGAAAACTAGTCAATCTTATCACACTAAAATCACAGCATTGTCTTACTCAATGAAACTAAGCCATGTCTGCGGGGCAAGCCAAGATGGGCGGGTCATTGTGGAGAGGTCTGACAGAATGTGGCCCACTGGAGAAGGGAATGGCAAACCACCTCAGGATTCCTGCCTCGAGAGCCACATGAACAGTATGAAAAGGCAAAAATGATAGGACACTGAACGAGGAACTCCCCATGTCAGTAGGTGCCCAACACGCTACTGGAGATCAGTGGAGAAATAACTCCAGAAAGAATAAAGGAATGGAACCAAAGCAAAAACAATACCCAGCTGTGGATGTTACTGGTGATAGAAACAAGGTCCAATGCTGTAAAGAGAAATAATGCATCAGAACCTGGAATGTCAGGTCTATGAATCAAGGCAAATTGGAAGTGGTCAAACAAGAGATGGCAACAGTGAACATTGACTTTCTAGGAATCAGCAAACTAAAATGGCCTGGAATGGCTGAATTTAACTCAAATGGCCATTATATCTACTCTGTGGGCAGGAATCCCTCAGAAAAAAATGGAGTAGCCATCATTGTCAACAAAAGAGTATGAAATGCAGTACTTGGATGCAATCTCATAAACGACAGAATGAACTCTGTTCATTTCCAAGGCAAACCAATCAATATCACAGTTATCCAAGTCTATACCCCAAACAGTAATGCTGAAGAAGCTGAAGTTGAACGGTTTTGTGAAGAACTACAAGACCTTTTAGAACTAACACCCAAAAAAGATGTCCTTTTCATTATAGGGGACTAGAATGCAAAAGTAGGAAGTCAAGAAACACCTGGAGTAACAGGCAAATTTGGCCTTGGAATGAGGAATGAAGCAGGGCAAAGACTAATAGAATTTTGCCAAGAAAATGCACTTGTCATTGAAAACGCTGTCTTCCAACAACACTAGAGAAAACTCTACACATGGAGATCACCAGATGGTCAACACTAAAATCATATTGATTATATTCTTTACAGCCAAAGATGGAGAAGCTGTATACAGTCAACAAAAACAAGACCAGGAGCTGACTGTGGCTCAGATCATGAACTCACTATGGCCAAACTCAGACTTAAATTGAAGAAAGTAGGGAAAACTGCTAGATAACTCAGGTATGACCTAAATAAAATCCCTTATGATTATAGAGTGGATGTGAGAAATAGATTTCAGGGCCTAGATCTGATAGATAGAGTGCCTGATGAACTATGGACAGACGTCCATGACATTGTATAGGAGACAGTGATCAAGAGCATCCCCATGGAAAAGAAATATAAAAAAGCAAAATGACTGTCTGAGGAAGACTTACAAACAGCTGTGAGAAGAAGAGAGGCGACAAGCAAAGGAAAAAAGGAAAGATATAAGCATCTGAATGCAGAGTTCCAGAAAATAACAAGAAGAAATAAGAAAGCCTTCTTCAGCTATCAGTGCAAAGAAATAGAGTAAAACAACAGAATGGGAAAGACTAGAGATCTCTTCAAGAAAACTAGAGATACCAAGGGAGCATTTCATGGAAAGATAGACTCGATAAAGGACAGAAATGTTATGGATCTAACAGAAGCAGAAAATATTAAGAAGAGGTGGCAAGAACACACAGAAGAACTGTACAAAAAAGATCTTCACGACCTAGAAAATCATGATGGTGTGATCACTCATCTAGAGCCAGACACACTGGAATGTGAAGTCTGGTGGGCCTTGGAAAGCATCGCTACAAACAAAGCTAGTGGAGGTGATGAAATCCCAGTTGAGCTGTTTCAAATCCTGAAAGTTGATGCTGTGAAAGTACTGCACCTAATATGCCAGCAAATTTAGAAAACTCTGCAGTGGCCACAGGCCTGGAAAAGGTAAGTTTTCATTCCAATTCCAAAGAAAGGCAATGCTAAAGAATGCTCAAACTACCGCACAATTGCACTCATCTCACATGCTAGTTAAGTAATGCTAAAAATTATCCAAGATCCAAGCCAGGCTTCAGCAACACGTGAACCGTGAACTTTCTGATGTTCAAGCTGGTTTTAGAAAAGGCAGAGGGACCAGAGATCAAATTGCCTACATCTGCTGGATCATGGAAAAAGCAAGAGAGTTTCATAAAAAAAAATAAAATAAAATCACAAACTAACAAACAAACAAAAAACATCTCTTTCTGCTTTATTGACTATGCCAAAGCCTTGGCTGTCCTCAGTATTGGTGAGACCTTTTAAGATGATTCAGAAGGAAATCAGTGTGAAGGACTAAAGGAGTGTACTGTATGTTTCTGATAAGATCATACTGACTTCCTGATGTGCGTACTTTCTTCTACAACTTTCTCTAAATTATGCCCCTTCCATTATTTCTTAGCGAATGGCCATCCTGGCTGAATATCTATGGAAACAGTGAAAAATCTTAGGAGACTTTAGGAATCTGTGAAGATTATCAATTGATGGGTTAGAGAGTTCTTTACCACTTCTGTTTCACTGAGAACCTAAGTTAGTATAGTGACTACCGTTGAGTCACTTAGTCCTGACCGATTCTTTCTTACCCCATGGATTGCAGCCTGCCAGACTTCTCTGTGCATCACCAACTCACAGAGCCTGCTCAAACACATAACCATCGAGTCAGTGATGCTGCCAAGCATTTCATATTCTGTCTTAGCCCTCTCCTCCATCCTCAATATTTCTCAGCACCAGGCTCTTTCCCAATGAGTCAGTCCTTCACTTCAGGTGGCCAAAATATCCAAGATCCAGTTTAAGCATCAGCCCTTCCAATCACTATTGTGAACTGATTTCCTTTAGAATTGACCCCCTTCATCTCCTTGCAATCCAAGGGACTCTCAAGAGTTTTCTCCAACACCACATTATCAATAGAATTGATTATTTGAGGGTCAAGCCTCTTTAGGTCCAATTCTCATCTCTGTACATAGCTTTGACTAGACTGACCTTTGTCTGCTTTATAATATACTGTCTAGCCTGGTCATAAGTTTTTTCTAAGGAGAAAGCATATTTTAATTTCATGAACAGAGTCACCATCTTTAGAGATTTTGGAGCATTCCCCCACCCCCCAATAAATGTTCTCATTGTTTCCATTGTTTCTCCATCTTTATGCCATTAAGTTATGGGACCGGATGCCATGAATCTCGTTTTGAATGTTGAGTTTTCAGTCAACTTAATCACTCTTATGTTTTACTTTTCTCAAGAGGCTCTGTAGTTCTTTCTGTGTTCTGCCACATGAATCATGTTATCTGTATATCTGATGTTACTGATACTTCTCACAGCAACCTTGATTTCAAACCTTGTTTCATCCAATGCGACATTTTGTATGATGAACTCTTTATGAAAGTTCAATGAGGAGGTTGACAGTACCGCCTTGAAATACTCCTTTCCCAACTCAGAACCAGTCTGTTGTTCCCTTTCCTTTTCTAACTGTTGTTTCTTGACCTGAATATAGATTTCTCAGGAGCCATGTAAAATACTCCAATAGTCCCACGTTTTGAAGAATTTTAATTTTTTTATGATCTACAAGAACAAGTATTTGGCTTAGTCAAATAGGGGTACATGCTTTCCTGATGTTCTCTTGCTTTTTTGACGACCCAACAGGTGTTGGCTATTTGATCTCCTGTTCTTCTGCCTTTTCTAAATCCAGCTTGAACATTTGGAAGCTCATGATTCACATTCTGTTGAAGTTTGTTGGGAATTTTGAGCAGTACTTTGCGAGTGTGTTAGATGAGTGCAGAGTCTTTGGATTGGCTTTTATTGTGGTTGAAATGAAAACTGACTTTTTCCAGTCCTCTGGACACAGCTGAGTCTTCCAAATTTGCTGACCTCTGCAGGGCAGTACATTCAGAGCATCATCTTCTAGAATTTGAAAGAGCTCAACTGAATTCCATCAACTCCAATAGCTTTGTTTGTAGTTATGCTTGTCAAGTCCCAATTGATTTCACATTCCAGAATGTCTGGCTATAGGTGAGTGATCACACCATCGTGCCTCACTGGGTCATGAAGATCTTTGGTGCATAGTTCATCTGTGTATTCTTCCCACCTCTTCTTAATAGATTCTGCTTCTGTTACATCCGTATCATTTCTGTCCTATATTGTGCCTCTCTTTGAGTGAAATTTTCCCTTATATCTTTGATTTTCTTGAAGAGATCCGTAGGCTTTCTCATTCTTTTTATTTCCTCTATTTATTGGCATTGATAACTGAGGATGGTTTTATCTCTCCTTGCTATTCTTTGGCATTCTGCATTCAAATGTGTATAGTTTCCTTTTCCCTTTTTTGTTTAGCTTCTTTGCTCTGTTCAGCCCTTTGTAAGGCCTGGTCACTTTGCCATTTTGCATTTCTTTTTAATGGGAATGGTCTTGATCACAAATTCCTGTACAATTTCACAAACCTCCACCAATAGATCTTCAGGCACTGTATCAGATAGAATCCCCTGAATCTATTTATCACTTCCAATGTATAATCATAAGCGTTTTGATTTTGCATGTGTAAAATACACTAATTCCCTGTTTCATATAGGGAAATCTCTATCCTGACTTTTTTCAAAGAAATAAAGAGAACTCTATATGTTATTCGAGAAATACATGAAATACACCTGCACATGTTTGACATTTCATTTTAGCTCAGATATCAATTTATGATTCATTCAAAATTCTCTATTTCATGTGTACAGTTCAGTTCAGTTCAATTCAGTCACTCAGTCATGTCTGACTCTTTCTGACCCCGTGAATTGCAGCATGCCAGCCCTCCCTGTCCATCACTATCTCCCAGAGTTCACTCAGACTCATGGCCAGCAAGTCCGTTAAGCCATCCAGCCATCTCATCCTCTGATGTTCCCTTTCCTTCCTGCCCCCAATCCCTCCCAGCATCAGAGTTTTTTCAAATTAGTCAACTCTTCGCATGAGGTGGCCAAAGAACTGGAGTTTCACCTTTAGCATCATTCCTTCCAAAGAACACCCAGGGCTGATCTCATTTAGAATGGACTGGTTGGATCTCCTTGCAGTCCAAGGGGCTCTAAAGAGTCTTCTCCAACACCACAGTCCAAAAGCATCAATTCTTTGATGTTCGACTTTCTTCACAGTCAAACTCTCACATCTATACATGACTACTACTGAAAACCATAGCCTTGACTAGACGGACATTTGTTGGCGAGTAATGTCTCTGCTTTTCAATATTCTCTTTAGGTTGGTGGTAACTTTTCTTCCAAGGAGTGAGCCTCTTAATTTCATGGCTGCAAGCACCATCTACAGTGATTTTTGAGACCCCCCCAAAAATAAAGTCTGACATTGTTTCCACTGTTTCCCCATCTATTTCCCATGAAGTAATGGGACCAGATGCCATGATTTTCTTTTTTCTGAATGTTGAGATTTAAGCCAACTTTTTCACCCCTCTTTCACTTTCATCAAGAGACTTTTAGTTCCTCTTCACTTTATGCCATAAGGGTGGTGTCATCTGCATATCTGAGGTTATTTATATTTGTCAGTTGTGTCTGACTCTTTGTGACGACGTGGGTTGCAATCTTGATTTCAGCTTTTGCTTCTTCAACCCCAGCGTTTCTCATGATGTAGTCTGCATATAAGTTAAATAAGCAGGGTGAAAATATACAGACTTGAGTACTCCTTTTCCTATTTGGAACCAGTCTGTTGTTCCATTTCCAGTTCTAACCGTTGCTTCCTGACCTGCAACTAGGTTTCATGTATTCAAATCTGGAAAACGTTTCATATGTGAATAATTGAGATTTCATATTTCATATGAGAATATTTATCCCTAGAATTTCAAATGTGAAATACACAAAATTCCAATCTCATATCAGGCCTTCATTCACGCTTTCTTGACGGAAATATAGAGAATCTCAGAGCTCAAGCATGGAAATCTGTGGGCAAATTCTATATTTCTTGTAGGAAAATGAATGTCTGTTTTTCAAATGTTAAATAGACAGTATTCAATATTTCCTAAAGGAAAGACGCACAAAGATTTTCAAATGATACATATGAAAACATTCTATATTTCATTTGAGAAGACCTGTGACCATACTTTGATATGTGAAATAGACATTTTCGTATTTCCTGTCAAAGTATCTGTCTCCAGATTTTCATAACTTAACATAAAAATTCCATATTTTATGCAGAAAATATTGTATCTATACTTTCATGTCGGATGTACAGAGAATTCCATATTTCAAGTTGGAAAAATTGTCCCCAGATTAGTAAATTGAATAATAGAGAATTTTATATTTCACATTCTGAAATATGCATCTAGATTTCCATATGCTAAACTGAGAATTTCATCTTTTATGCAGCACGATTTCATTTCAGATATATATATTTGAAGCAAATAATAGCTTAATCAAGAGGCTCCTTAATTCCTATTGTTCTTCTGTCATTTGGGTGTTGTCATCAGGATAACTATGTTTATTGATATTTCCCACATAAATTTTCTTTCTAGCTTGAGTTTCATCTAGGATTTTATTTTTTCACGGTGTCCTCTGCACAGAAGTCAAATAAGCAGGGCAACAATAGATAGCTTTGACTTATTCCTTTCTCGATTTTGAATCAGTTTATTATGTTGTGTCCAGTACTAACTTGAAATTTAATAACGTATATGTTTCCCAGGAAACAGATGAGGGTTTCTGGTATTCTTATCTCCACGAAATTTCCAAAATTACTTTTCTTTTTCATGGTTTCTGTGTGATTCACAGTGACCGTGTCATTAGGAGAGACAATTAAGCAGATATAGATGATTGCATAGTATCCGCTTGTTTTTACTATGATCCAAATACCAATTCATTTGTACCTCTTAGGATTGAATCACTAGCTACACATTCTTGGTTTTTTTGTGTGTGTTTGTTTTTTTTTTTTTGTTTTGTTTTGTTTTGTTTGTTTTTGGTCATTGTTGCTGTTGTCATTTTCTCTCTTTATCAAACAGTCATGTACCAACTGGTAATTTCCTATGAACTTGCCATCTTATTCTACAAGAAACGAATTATGGCCATGGCAGTCTCTGACCTTTGACACCCACTAAATGAAGTTAAGCTGTGAGATTCGAAATCAGACATCTGTACTCTGGGAAAATGTCAGGAACATTCAAAAAATAGCTAGATATATTAAACTTCTGACTTTTATATTTTATGTGAAAAGTTATGCATGTCTTCATGCTGATGATAATTCTTCATTAAGAGAAATTTCCAAGGGGGAAAACAAAACAAAACAACAACAACAAATATGCTTGATTGCATGTTGGAAGTCAAAGTAGTACAAGTTACATGTGTAAATAAATTACGTCCCATCCAACAGATTAATTCATATCCGCTAATGTTTCATGATTTGCTGTCAAGGAGAAAAAGTATAATAGAGCTTTCCAGGAAAAGTTGAGAATTTCAGAGAAGGCAGAAATATAGAAGGATATGAAATGCACCTCTCTCAATGTACGGATCACAAATAATACTTCTACACGGCCAATAGTTTTCCAAGAGTATCAGAAAAATACCAGAAAAATACCCTGGTACCAGAGCGTACTGTGTGGGTTTCAGACATACGTGGGTGAGAAGGAATTAAGATGGGAGAAGGAGGATAAGAGAAAGCAAGACAAAACCTGTGCCTTGGGTTGGGAGATGGAGAAGCAGGGAATAAATTTCCAGGATGAGGCAAGCCTTTTCAGTAAAGGGTAAATTACTTTGGACTGAAAGAAAGCAAGGTAAAACAGCTGATGAAATGTAATTTGTATAGAATGAGAGTTACACAGACAATGTATGTCATGGCTCTATATGGACCAAACTGCAATTCAGCTCAACCAGTGTACATGGGGCCCAGAAGCAGGAAGGCAGAATTTAGAGAGCCTTCCTGGGAGAGGACTGCTGCTGACTCTGTGGAGATGGCCTGATGGAGCACGTATAAGTAGTTGTGTAGCAGGGAATGCCTTTTGAGAATTCCCAACCTGTAAAAGAGGGAGGATTTTATTGCATTGTCACACACAGAGGTAGAGATACCTTTGTAGCCACTCTTCTTCTCAACGTTTGACACCTATTACAAGGGAATAGAGAAAGACCAGCTAGAAATACCACACAGGCTCCTGTAAACACAGGCTAGAAAAGGATTCCGTTAAGGCCAAATCTCTTCTGCCCATGGCTGCTGGCTCCTATGCATAATTGGCACCACCAGGGTTCCAGCATTCCAAGTAGCTGTACCACCACCTGTGCTCACCAAAGCATACACCAGTGTTCCACGTGTCTCATGGCAGACTCCTTTGGTGACCACATGTGAGGATGGATGAAAATTTCACCTGATACAGCATCATTAAGGAAGAGGATTGGAAATCTTCCAACCAGTCCTGCATGCTACAGATTAAATACACATGGTTTATGACAGAAACCCTGTGTCTATGGAATGCATCAAAGATGAAAAAACACCAAATGAAAGATGATACCCACGCTCAGAAAGTTATAAGAATGCACAGGAATTATAGCAGTTTTGAGTCTATGCTGTTCTTAGAGAGATACAGAGTCCAGTTTTCTCCATCTTTGGTGAACTTCCCAAAGAGTTGTAGTTGTCCTCTGGCCCCTGTTGGGGACTAGGACACTGACAGATGAGGAACTAGGAAATATGTATTATTCTCTTGATGTGTTGAATTGTTGTGTTGTTGGTGGGGTTTTATTCTCAGTTGTAGGTTTCTGTGTTACTACACATTCATTTGCTCTTTTAAGATTATTTCAACCATATTTTTACTTTTTGTATAACTATTTCTAATTTCACTTTGGTTTCCAATTCTCTGTGTCTTTTGTTGCTGTTGCATCTCTTTATTTTTTAAAACATATATGCATTTTTACATTAACTGTGATTTTCTGTTATTCTGTGGGAGCTCTATCTGATATTCTTGTCAGATTTGCTTTCTTTATCGTTCACTTGACACTCTGCTTTAGTGTTGTTTTTTGCCTTGATATTTACTTGATTGATTTTGTTTATGAATCTCTTGCCTTCTCTGTAATGTTTATTGCTTCCAATAACTTTGATTTTTTTTTTCCGTTTATCTATGTTACTTTTTTAATCTCCTCAACCTCTTTTTATGGTATCATGGTTCTCTGAGCATAAGTTTGGGCCTGATCTTCTCAGGTGTCAGCACTTGAGAGGATAACAAACTGAAAGGCTAGGGAAACAGAGGAAATAGCCTGCAAGTGTGAGATATTTTTATCTCTCTTAAGCAGCAGGAGGAAACAAACTAGATATATTTCTTTCCTTCTCTATACAAACTTAAAGGAGGTTTCTCTTCAAATATTGTGTTGCATAATAACACCTGGTTTCACCTGAAGTTAACTATTCTTAAACCTTGAGATAACCAACGTATTTTTTTCTTTTGGAAATGTTTGTTTTAAACTATGCTAATGTATTATGCATTTACCCCAAATTCTGTCCTAAAGTCGGCCCCACCTAATGGCTAGAACCTACTTGAAAAAACAGTATGTTATACTCAGATATTGTTTCTCTAAGCCATGTAAATGCAACTTTCTGTATGGTAATCTGTCCTTCTACAAGATTCAAGTTAATCGTTTTATGGCCCGGGATGAATCGTCTGGTGCCAAGATTATCCCAAAATGCATGTTTTGGGTGAGGGGCCTGGTGCAGTTCTGAGTTTTACGACATTCCTTTCTTTCATTAACAGAGTGCTAGTGACTATATAACTACCGGCTGAAGACTAGCAGGGGAGTACTCTTTTTGCCTCCTTCTGATGCCTATGTCAGAAGTTTTATCTATCTCCTTTATACTTTAGTAAAACGTTATTACAAAAATCTCCTAGAGATCAATCCTTGTCTCTGACCCCAGATTAAATTATTTTCCTCAAGAAGCCAAGAATCCCAGCGTCTTTTCATTCAGCAACAACCTTTCATCTTAGGGGATCTTCCAGGTTCCTTCAGGGCAAGGTAAGGATGTTTGGAGCTCTAGTTCTTTGTTCTTCTAGTGAATACTTTTTCTGCTGTACTTTACTCATTCTGTTGTGTGCTTGTGCGAATGAATGAAACGCCCTGTGAGAAGCAAGTGAGGAGCCCTGCTCTGTGGTTCCACAGTGATCTCAAACAGCTTAAAGCAGAAACTTGTCGGGATTTTATTCTGACCTGCCAATGCCAAAAGGCACCCAATGTCTCCTTCAGGAACCGACCAGAAATGGGCAGTGTGTGGACACAACTCTTCTTTTTCAGTTAAATGTTTTGGTCTCTTTGACCATTTCATAACTCCTTAGGAATAAGAATTACTAACCTAATCTATTGGATCATTGACTTTCAAGGACTTGTGATATACACTGTTACTGTGTACTGTGGCCTAGGCCCGAAACTTGGATCAGTAGTGAGGAAAGTGGCTAGCCTCGCTAGGAATTGAAAGTTCAAAAGCTAGATGGAGGTCTAGCTCCAAGAGCATCTCTGAGGTGACAGTTTATTCAGATTGCAACTGCAATCCCCCCCTCCCTTTGGTAATGTTGGCTCTTAGTGGACCAGAGGTGACTCTTTTACTGGTGTGATGATGCTTTAAAAGTACATCTCAGCTTTATGTTCATATCAGTCTTACCATGGTCAGGAACATACTCAGGGTTGTGCTCAGGCACTCAGGTGAGAAAATGTTTCCCCCAGCGATCTTAGCTTGGGCTGAATTCCGGAAGGCTTCTCTGATTCCACCCCGGGTGGCATCAGAGGCAAGCAAGGTGTTAATAATGAAGAGCTGGATGTCAGGTAGAGAAGCCATCAGGTCTACACCTGGTATATTCCCACCCAGTCTCGGTGATAAAACCGGGAGGGACGTTTGCAGTGCCTGCATCAGTAAGGACCGATTAAATCTGAGCAGGAAAGAAAAGCTTTGGTCTAAAATCTGTCTACAGCCCCATCTGAAGCAGGGAATGATGCCTCTTGCAGCAAGATGGCCCTGGTCGCTTTTTCTCTCTCTTACAGATGGATGCTAACAATTACAGACTCACTCCTTTCAACTGTATCCTGACAAACTGGGATAGATTTTATCCCCAGGGTTAAAAAACATAAACCTAGTCTTTCTATGTGATACTGTGTTGCCACAGTATCCATTGGAGGATGGTAAACAGTGGCCAGTTGGAAGGTCTCCTAAGTATAATACTGTTTTACAATTAAACCAGTTATATAAGGAACAAGGAAAAGTGATCTTAAAGGATAGATTTCTATCTCAGTCAGCTCCCAATATTCACCTTAAGCTATTGAAACAGGCATATGGACCAAATCAGTCTTTAGGTATTCTGCTACAACTGGCTTAGACAGTCTTTTATGGCAGGGAATATGAGGAAAATAAAGAAAGGCATAAAAAGGAAAAGCCAGAAACTTTTGCAATGGCTATGAAAAACATTTGTAAACAGCTTGAGAAAAAGGCCCAGAGGAACCCAGGTGAAAAGGGATGGGCTTGATATTTCTGTGGAAAGGAGGGACATCTCAAACGGGGTTGCCCTCAGGCATCTAAGATGCCTTGGCTCCACATCCAGTCTGCAAAGGACCACACTGGAAGAGAGACTGCCCCCAGCGTTGTAGGTTTCTGGGGTCAAACTCTCAAGACAATCAACATTGAAGATGCCAGGGGTTCCCCACAGAAGCTACCATCCAGTTTCACCAGAGGACCCCTGGATATTAAAATTTGTGTATGTGTGTTTGGGGGCATTCCATCGATTTCTTTTTAGATACAGAGGCAATTTACTATGTGGTTACTGAAGCCCTTGGCCCACTTTCTTCCCGATCCACTTACAGAATCGGACTGTCTGGATAAGCCAAAATGTATTATTTTAGTTATTCTTTACCTTGTAATTGGGGATATGTTCAATTTTTCCATGAGTTTCTGATCATGTCAGAATCTCCGTCACCCCTTTTGGGGAAGGATATACTGAGTAAGGCCCATGCCTCTGTTTCCATGAATATGGAGCCTTCCCTTTCTCTCCCTTTAGTTGAACAAAATGTAAATGCTAGAGTATGGGCTGATGGAAAATCTCTGGGTCGAGCACAAAATGCTATTATTGTTGTAGCTGTCAAGCTCAAACACCTGCACTTATTTTCACACAAGAAGCAGTATCTACTGAAACCTGAGGTTAAGGAAGGGTGAAGTCAAGTGGGCCTTAGAAAGCATCACTAGGGGGGCAGTCCTAAGATGGCAGAAGAATAGGACAGGGAGACCACTTTCTCCCTCACAAATTCATCAAAAGAACATTTCAACCCTGAGTAAATTCCACAAAAACAACTTCTGAATGCTGGTAGAGGACTTAAGCACCCAGAAAAGCAAACATTGTCTTCAGAAACAGATAGGAAAAAATATAAAAGATGAAAAAGGACACAATGGAGGTAGGGAGGGATCTCCATCCCAGGAAGGCAATCTTAAGAAGAGAGGTTTCCAAACACCAGGAAAAACTCTCACTGCCGTGTCTGTGGCAAGACTTGGAAGCACGGAGGGCAACATAACAGGAAGGAAAAATAAGTAAATAGTTAAACCCAACAGATTATAAGCCCAACAGTAACTCCCTCAGGGGAGAAGCATTACAGAGTCCTGCATCTGCGACTAGCAATGCGGTGCTGCGCAGGGAGGCGCGGGAGGTGCGGGGTGCAGTGCTTTGTAAGATTTGGGCCGGAACACCCCACACGTAACCAGAGCGAACTAACTTGGGCTAGCAAACCAGACTGTGGGATAGCTACCACATGAAAACTTGAACATAAGACACTGCCAGGACCACACACAGAACAAAGAATTCAACAGAAATAGCCAGCTGCAGACCATCCCTCTCCACTGAAAGTCAGCCAGAGCCATAAGGGCAGGAAGGGAGTAATTGCAGCCCAAGAGAGACATTACCCAACAAAATGCAACCAGGCTTCTTTACTAACTAAAACCTCTGGGGGTTCTGAACAGTCATCAGCCACCAGAGAAGGGACACCAGTGATACACCCAGAAAACTGAGCAGCAGAGATGGGACAGGCGACAAGTCACAGCAACTGTACTAGCCAAACACTTGAGCTACTCGGACCTGGGAAGGGCAGAAAATGCAGGCCCAACCGAGTCTGCACCTCTGAGGGCTACCTGAGCACTGAGCCTGAACGGTTTAGACCAGGGCGGTGCATGCAGTCTAGGGCCGGCCTAGACAGTTCCTGGTGGAGCAACATAGAGCCTGAGTGGTGTGTGCACCATGAGCAGGGGCAGGCCCCGTGGGGCTGAGACACTGCAAGCATACACCAGTGTTACTTGTTTGCAGCATCCCTCCCTCCACACAGTACGACTGAACAAGTGAGCCTAGAAAAAAAAAAAAAAAAGTGTCCACCAACGCCCCCGCACCCACCCCCAACCAGCCATGACAGGGCAGAAAACAGACACGGAAGAGATCAGCAAACAGAAGAATTTTAACAGAGGGAACCGCATTGGAAGTGACCTCACACTGTCCACAACACCAGAGAAAGGGCGAGATATATCTTTACTATTTTTACTATCATTCTTTTTTTGTTGTTGTTAATATTACTGTGATTGTTTTTTCTTCTCTTTTTCCTCTTTTTTTTTAAACTTTTTTAATTATTTTAAATTTTTATTTTTACTTTATTTTACTTTACAATACTGTTTTGATTTTGCCATACATTGACATGAATCCACCATGGGTGTACATGTGAAGTCCTCTGTTTCTCCTTTAATTTTTATTTTTATAACCTACTATTAATTTGCAAAAAAAAAATTAAAAGACCATATTTAAAGTAAACGCATATATACTCCTTTTGTGGTTGTTCTTGTTTTTTAATAATTCTTGCTGCTTTTTCTTTCTTTCTTTCTCCTTCTTCTTTTCTTTAATATTGTAGTTTTGAAAATCCAAACTTTACTCTCGAATTTTAGTCTTTGCTTTTTGGTATCCGTTGTCAATTTTGTACTTTTAAAAACCCAATCTTCAGTACCCAATTTTACCTGAGAGCAGGATTACTGGCTTGACCATTCTCTTCTCCTTTGGACTCTCCTTTTTCTCCATCAGGTGGCCTCTGTCTCCTCCCTCCCCCTTCTCTTCTCTACCCAACTCTGTGAATCTCTGTGTGTTCCAGACGGTGGAGAAAACAGGGAACTGGTTACTGGCTGGATCTATCTCTCTCCTTTTCATTTCCCTCTTTTATCCTTCTGGCCACCTCTGTCTACCTCCTCCCTCTCCTCTTCCCTGTATAACTCTGTGAACACCTCTGAGCATCCAGACTGAGGAGTGCACATAAGGAAGTGACTACTGACTAGCTTGCTCTCCCCTCTTTTGACCCCACCTTATCTCATTCCAGTCACCTCTAACTACCCCTCCCTCTTCTCTTCTGCATGTAACTCAGTGTACCTCTTTGGGTGTCTGTCAATTTAGGACATCTTTAACCTAGATGTTTTATCATCAGTGATGTATAGATGGAGAAGTCTTGAGGCTACTGTAAAAATAAAACTGAAAACCAGAAGCAGGAGGCTTAAGTCTAAAGCCTGAGAGCATCAGAGAACTCCTGAATCCAGGGAACATTAATCGATAGGAGCTCATCAAATGCCTCCATACCTACACTGAAACCAAGCACCACCCAAGGGCCAACAAGTTCCAGAGTCAGACACACCATGCAAATTCTCCAGCAACACAGGAACACAACCCTGAGCTTCAATATACAGGCAGCTGAAAGGTACTCCAAAACCACCGATGTCTCATAACCCATTACTGGACATGTCATTGCATTCCAGACAGAAGAAATCCAGCTCCAGCCACCAGAACTCTAACACAAGCCTCCATAACCAAGAAACCTTGACAAGCCAGTGATACAACCCTGCCCATGTGCAGAAGCTCCATAATAAAGAGAAATCCACAAATTCCCAGAATATAGAAAAGCCACACCAAACGCAGCAATATAACAAAGATGAAGAGAGAGAGGAATACCCAGCAGGTAAAGGAACAGGAGAAATGCCCACCAAACCAAACAAAAGAGGGAGAGATAGGGAATCTACCTGAGAAAGAATTCTGAATATTGATAGTGAAAATGATTCAAAATCTTGAAATCAAAATGAAATGACAGATAAATAGCCTGGAGACAAGGATTGAGAAGAAAGGTTTAACAAAGACCTGGAAGAAATAAAAAAGAGTCAGTATATAATGAATAATGCTATAAATGAGATCAGAAACAGTCTGGAGGCAACAAATGGTAGAATAACGGAGACAGAAGATAGGATTAGTGAAATAGAAGATAGAATGGTATAAATAAATGAATCAGGGAGGAAAAAAGAAAAATGAATTAAAAGAAATGAGGACAATTTCAGAGACCTCTAGGACAGTACAAAATGCTTTAACATTTGAGTTATGGGAGTTCCAGAAGAAGAAGACAAAAGAAAGACCACGAGAAAATTCTTGAGGAGATAATAGTTGAAAACTTCCCTAAAATGGGGACAAAAATAATCACCCAAGTCCAAGAAACACAGAGAGTTCCAAATAGGATAAACCCAAGGTGAAACACCCCAAGACATATATTAATAAAATTAACAAAGATCAAACACAAAGAACAAATATTAAAAGCAGCAAGGGAAAAACAACAAATAACACACAAGGGGATTCCCATAAGGATAACAGCTGATCTTTCAATATAAACTCTTCAGGCCAGGAGGGAATAGCAAGATATACTTAAAGTGATGAAAGAAAATAACCTACAGTCCAGATTACTGTACCCAGCAAGGATCTCACTCAAATATGAAGGAGAAATCAAAAGCTTTCCAGACAAGCAAAAGCTGAGAGAATTCAGCACGACCAAACCAGCTCTCCAACAAATACTAAAGGATATTCTCCAGACAGAAAACACAAAAAGGATGTATAAACCCTAACCCCAAACAGTAAAGTAAATGGCAATGGGATCGTACTTATCAATAATTACCTTTAATGTAAATGGGTTGAATGCCTCAACCAAAAGGCAAAGACTGGCTGAATGGACACAAAAATAAGATCCCTATATATGCTGCCTACAAGAGACCCACCTCAAAATAACGGACACATACACACTGAAAGTGAAGGGCTGGAAAAAGATATTTCATGCAAATAGAGACCAAAAGAAAGCAAGAGTAGCAATACTCATATCCGATAAAATAGACTTTAAAACAAAGGCTGTGAAAAGAGACAAAGAAGACCACTACATAATGATCAAAGGATCAATCCAAGAAGAAGATATAATAATTATAAATATATATATGCACCCAACATAGGAGCACACTGTGTAAGACAAATGGTAAGACGTATGAAAGGGGAAATTAACAGTAACACAATAATATTGTGAGACTTTAATACTGTACTCACACCTATGGACAGATCAACTAAACAGAAAATTAACAAAGAAACACAAACTTTAAATGATACAATAGGCCAACTAGACCTAATTGATATCTATAGGACATTTCACCCCAAAACAATGAATTTCACCTTTCTCTCAAGTGTGCACGGAACCTTTTCCAGGATAGATCACATCCTGGGCCATAAATCTAACCTTGATAAATTTTTAAAAATATCAAAATAATTCCAAGCACCTTTTCTGACCATAATGCTTTAAGATTAGATCTCAATTACAGGAGAAAAACTTTAGAAATTCCAAATTTTGGAGGCTGAACAACACGCTTGTTAATAACCAACAAATCACAGAAGAAATCAAAAAATAAATCAAAATATACATGGAAACAAATGAAAATGAAAACACAACAACCCCAAACCTGTGGGACACTATAATAGAAGTGATAAAGAGGACAGTTCATAGCAATACAGGCATACCTCAAGAAACAAGAAAATAATAAAATAAATAACCTAGCTCTACACCTAATGCAACCAGAAAAGGAAGAAATGGATAACTCCAGCGTTAGTAGAAGAAAAGAAATCATTTACAATTAGGGAGGTCAGAAATGAATGCAAAAGAAAAAAAAAAAATAATAAGAGAGAGAGAGAGAGAGACCATAGCAAAAATCAACAAAGCCAAAACCTCATTCTTTGAAAGGATAAATAAAAGTGACAAACCATTAGCCAGAAATCAAGAAACAAAGAGAGAAAAACCAAATCAATGAAATTAGAAATGAAAATGGAGAGATCACAACAGACAACACAGAAATACAAAGAATCATAAAGCACTACTATCAGCTAATAAAATGGACAACGTGGAAGAAATGGACAAATTCTTAGAAAAGTACGACTTTCCAAAAGTGAACCAGGAAGAAATAGCAAATCTGAACAGACCCATCACATGCACAGAAATTGAAACTATAATCAGAAATCTTCCAGTAAATAAAAATCCCAGATCCAGACGGCTTCACAGCTGAATTCTACCAAAATTTTCAAGAACAGCTAATACCTATTCAACTCAAACTTTTCCAGAAAATTTAAGAGGAAGGTAAACCTCCAAACTCATTTTATGTGGCCACTGTTACCCTAACACCAAAACCTGACAAACATGCCATAAAAAAAGAAAACTACAGGCCAATATCACTGATGAACATAGATGCAAAAAGTCCTCAACAAAATTCTAGCAATCAGATTCCAAAAACACATTAAATAGATCATACACCATGACCAAGTGGGCTTTATCCCAGAGATGCAACAGTTCTTCAATATCCACAAATCAATCAATGTAATTCACCACATTAACAAATTGAAAAATAAGAGCCATATGATTATCTGAATAGATGCAGAGAAGGCCATTGACAAAATCCAACATCCACTTATGATAAAAAGTCTCCAGAAAGCAGGAATAGAAAGAACATACCTTAACATAATAAAAGCTATATATGACAAACCCACAGCAAATATTATCCTCGATGGTGAAAAATTGAAAGCAGTTTCCCTGAAGTCAGGAACAAGACAAGGGTGTCCACTTTCACTGCTACTACTAAACACAGTTCTGGAAGTTTTGGCCACAGCAATCAGAGCAGAAAAAGAAATAAAAGGAATTCAAATTGGAAAGGAAGAAGTAAAACTTTCACTGTTTGCAGATAGTCTGATCCTCTACATAGAAAACCCTAAAGACTCCACCAGAAAATTACTAGAGCTAATCAGTGAATATAGTTAAGTTGCAGGATATAAAATCAACACACAGAAATCCCTTGCATTCCTATACACTAATAATGAGAGAGTAGAAAAAGAAATTAAGGAAACAATTACATTCACCATTGCAACAAAAATAATAAAATACTTGTGAAAATATAAACCTAAAGAAACTAAAGACCTATATATAGAAAACTATAAAACACTCATGAAAGAAATCAAAAGGACAGTAATAGACGCAGAAATATACCATGTTCATGGATCAGAAGAATCTACATAGTGAAAATGAGTATACTACACAAAGCAATGTACAGATTCAATGCAATCCCTATCAAGTTACCAGCGGTATTTTTCACAGAACTAGAACAAATAATTTCAAGAATTGTATGAAAATACAAAAATAAAAAAAAAATCTCGAATAGCAAAAACAATCTTGAGAAAGAAGAATGGAACTGGAGGAGTCAACCTGCCTGACTTCTGGCTCTACTACAAAGCCACAGTCATTAAGACAGTATGGTACTGGCACAAAGACAGAAATATAAATCAATGGAACAAAATAGAAAGCCCAGAGATAAATCCACACACATATGGACATCTTATCTTCGACAAAGGAGGCAAGAATATACAATGGAGTAAAGACAATCTCTTTAATAAGTGGTGCTGGGAAAACTGGTCAACCACTTGTAGAAGAATGAAACTTGATCACTTTCTAATATCACGCACAAAAGTTAACTCAAAATGGATTAAATATTTAAATGTAAGACCCGAAACTATAAAAGTGCTGGAGGAGAACATAGGTAAAACACTCTCCGACATAAATCACACTAGAATCCTCTATGTTCCACCTCCCAGAATACTGGAATTAAAAGCAAAAATAAACAAATGGTATGGTATCAATTAAAATTAAAAGCTTCTGCACATCAAAGGAAACTATAAGCAAGGTGAAAAGACAGCCTTCAGAATGGGAGAAAATAATAACAAATGAAGCAACTGACAACTAATCTCAAAAATATACAAGCAACTTATGCAGCTCATTTCCAGAAAAATAAATAATACAATCAAAAAAATAGACCATAAAACTAAATAGACATTTCTCCAAAGAAGATATATGGATGGCTAACAAACACATGAAAAGATGCTCAACATCACTCAGTATCAGAGAAATGCAAATCGAGACCACAATGAGGTACCATTTCACACCAGTCAATGACTGTGATCCAAAAGTAAACAAGCAATAAATGCTGGAGAGGATGTGGTGAAAAGGGAACCTTCTTACACTGTTGGTGGGAGTGCAAACTAGTACAGCCACCATGGAGAGCAGTGTAAAGATTCCTTTAAAAATTGCAAATAGAACTGCCATATGACCCAGCAATCCCGCTGCTGGGCATACACACAGAGGAAACCAGAATTGAAAAAGACACATGTATCCCAATGTTCATTGCAGCACAGTTTATAATAGCCAGGATATGGAAGCAACCTAGATGTCCATCAGCAGATGAATGGATAAGAAAGCTGTGGTACATTTACACAATGGAGTGTTACTCAGACATTAAAAAGTATACATTTGAATCAGTTCTAATGAGATGGATGAAACTGGAGCCGATTATACAGAGTGAAGCAAGCCAGAAAGGAAAACACCAATACAGTATAGTAACACATATATATGGAATTTAGAAAGATGATTATTATGACCCTGTATGCGAGACAGCAAAAGAGACAGAGATGTATAGAATGGACTTTTGGACTCTGAGGGAGAGGTTGGGACTTAAATATGTATACTATCATGTAATAAATGAATTGCCAGCCTATGTTTGATACATGATACAGGATGCTTGGGGCTGGTGCACGAGGATGATCCAGAGAGATGATATGGGGTGGGAGGTGAGAGGGGGGTTCAGGGGTGGGAGGTGAGGGGGGGTTCAGGTTTGGGAGTGCATGTACACCCGTGGTGGATTCAAGTCAATGTATGGCAAAACCAATACAGTGTTGTAAAGTAAAATAAAGTAAAAATTGAAATAAAAAAAAGAATAAAAATCAAATGCAAAAAATTAAAAAAATAAAAACAATCACCTGATATGAGTACAGAAGAATGTCAGATTCAGCATTGTTGGCTTTGAAGATGGAGGATGGCGACCATAAACCAAGAATTATGGGCAGTCATAGAAGCTGGAAAGGACAAGGAAATGAATTATACCCTAGATCCTCCAGAAAGCACACACACACACACACACACACAAAAGCCAACACTTTTGTTTTGTCCCAGGGATACCTGTGTTCAACCTTTGATTTAAAGAACCATAAGATAATAAATTTGTATTGTTTTAACCACCCCCCTCAAAACAAACAAACAAACAAACAAAAAAGAATGCATCACGAGGAACAAAGATAGTGGAGGTGATGGAATTCCAGTTGAGCTATTTCAAATCCTGAATGATGATGCTGTGAAAGTGCTGCAGTCAGTATGACAGCACATTTTGAAAACTAATCAGTGGCCACAAGGCTTGAAAAGTTCAGTTTTCATCTCTATCCCAAAGAAAGGCAATTGCAAAGAATACTCAAACTACCGCATGATTGCACTCATCTCACATGCTAGCAAAGTAATGCTCAAAATTCTCCAAGCTAGGCTTCAGCAATATGTGAACCATGAACTTCCTGATGTTCAAGCTGGCTTTAGAAAAGGGAGAGGAACCAGAGATCAAATTGCCAACATCTGCTGGATCCTGGGAAAAGCAAGAGAGTTCCAGAAAACATCTATTTCTGCTTTCTTGACTATGTCAAAAATTTTGACTGTGTGGATCACAATAAACTGTGGAAAATTCTGAAAGAGATGGAAATACCAGACCGTCTAACCTGCCTCTTGAGAAATCTGTATGTAGGCCAGAAAGCAACAATTAGAACTGGACATGGAACAACAGAGTCTTTCCAAATAGGAAAAGGAGTACGTCAAGGCTGTATATTGTCACCCTGCTTATTCAATTTCTAAGCAGAGTACATCATGAGAAACGCTGGACTGGAAGAAACATAAGCTGGAATCAAGATTGCCAGGAGAAATATAAAAAACCTCAGATATGTAGATGACACAATCTTTATGGCAGAAACTGAGGAATAACTAAAAAAGCCTTTGGATGAAAGTGAAAGAGGAGACTGAAAAGTTGGCTTAAAGCTCAACATTCATAAAATGAATATCATGGCATCCGGTCCCATCACTCCATGGAAAATAGATGGAGAAACACTCACAACAGTGTCAGACTTTGTTTTTTGGGCTCCAACATCACTGCAGATGGTGATTGCAGCCATGAAATTAAAAGACACTTACTCCTTGGAAGAAAATTTATGACCAACCTAGATAACATATTCAAAAGTAGAGACATTACTTTGCCAACTAAGGTCCATCTATTCAAGGCTATGGTTTTTCCAGTAGTCATATGGATGTGAGAGTTGGACTGTGAAGAAGGCTGAGCCCCGAAGAATTGATGCTTTTGAGCTGTGGTGTTGGAGAAGACTCTTGAGAGTCCCTTGGACTACAAGGAGATCCAACCAGTCCATTCTGAAGGAGACCAACCCTGGAATTTCTTTGGAAGGAATGATGCTAAAGCTGAAGCTCCAGTACTTTGGCCACCTCATGCAAAGAGTTGACTCACTGGAAATGTCTTTGATGCTGGGAGGGATTGTGGGCAGGAGAAGAAGGGACAACAGTGGATGAGATGACTGGATGGCATCATTGACTCGATGGACACGAGTCTGAGTGAACACCAGGAGTTGTTGATGGACAGGGAGGTCTGGCGTGCTGCAATTCATGGGCCCACAAAGAGCTGGATACAACTGAACAACTGAACTGAACTGAACTCAATCTTTTACTGCTTTAGTATGCTCTAAAACTTTTGGATAATCATGTTTTTAGTATCATTTTCTTCTAAGATTTTTCTTTCATTTCTCTCAGATTTCATGAGTGATATCATGCCATGTAGGGTTGTATTTATTATTGTACATGGATTCGTGGTTTTCTAGTCCTTACATGCAAAATATTGTATGTAAAATATATCTTTGTGGTTTAAAAAAATATTGATTCAATTACCACTATTTAAATTACGAAGGCTTAATTTGAGATCCACTTTGTGATATTTCCTAAAGATATTTTACTTTCACTTTAGAAAACAGTATATTCTCCTGCATTTCACTGAAATGTCCTATAAGTATCAATTAACTTTGTCTGGTCTCTTGTGCCATTGAACACTTGTGTATCATTTTAAACTTATTTTCTAAATTGGAAGATAATTTCTTTCCAATGTTGTGTTGGCTTCTGCTATATGACAGTGTGCATTAGCATATAGGAGACTAAAGTCCTTTTTTGTGTTGTTAATTGTTTGTTGCTACTATTCATTTTTCTAGGTCCTTCAGAAATGTTTTTCATCTTTTCTCCATTCCATTTCTAGAATGTTTTATCACTTTTACTACCACAAAATCCAAGTCATTTTCAGGGAGCCTGCCCATTTTTTCTCTCATTATGTTTTGAACGTTTACCACATTCCTTTGCCCACAACATATTTCTCCGTCTTTGCATTTCCCTACTTACTGTGTAATGGTTATTTTTTTCACAAACTGCTCCTCATCTTCACTCCAAGTTGATAAAGTTGGTTGAGTGGCTAGTATGGGCTTTGGAGTTGGAGAGACTGACAACAATGTTCTTGAGTCTGCAGCTGAGTCTTGCCTCACTAATGGTGGGACCATACCTGTTTGTGTCATTTGTAGGTGTCTATGGGATTAATCTGACATTAGGCAGTCTATCTGCTAATAATTGGCCGTGTTTTTCTGTCTTGCTTGCTGTGTGGTGTGAGTCATCAGCCCTGGGTTGTGCAGGCAGTTGGGTGCAGTACATCTGAGATTAAATAAGAGGCCTTCATGGAGACTATCACCAGTTAATATTCATGGTAGACAGGAATTCTCTGGTGTCCCATGATCTTGGTCTCAGTGTGAAAAGTTGTAGTGGAATGAAAATACACCATGATTCTTGGTCTCTGGAGGAGACGAATTCAGTCCAGGGCCAGAAATAAGGCTGAACAGCTTAGAGCTTTGTATAATAAACTTTTATTAAAGTGCAAATGAGATAGAGAAAACTTCTGACCTAGGCATCAGAAGGGGGCAGAAAGAATACCCCCTGCTAGTCTTCAGCTGGATGTTACATAGTCACTAGCAGTCTGTTAATGAAAGAAAGGAATGTTTTAAAACTCAGAGTGGTACCAGAACTCCTCACCCATAAGATGCATTTTGGGATAATTTTGGAACCAGACGGTTCATCACAGGCCATAAAGTGATTAACTTGAATCTTGTAGAAGGACAGATTACCGTACAAATAGTTTCATTTACATAGATTAGGGAAATAATATCTGAGTATAACATACTGGTTTGTCAAGTAGATTCTGAGGCATTAGGCGGAAGTTACTTGAGGACAGAGTTTGGGGTACAAGCATAGTACAATAGCATAGTTTAAGACAAACATTTCCATAAGAAAAATGCACTGGTTATTTCAAGGTTTGAGAATAGATAACTTCAGATGTAACCAGGTGTCATTATGGCAACACAATATTTTAAGAGAAACCTCCTTTTATATTTGCATAGAAAAGGAAAAAATAATATCGCTAGTTTGTTTCCTCCTGCCAATTAAGAGAGAAAAAAATGTCTGAAACTTACAGGCCATTTGCTCCATTTGGAGATGCCTGGCCTTCCTGCCTGTTACTGTTTCAGGTGCTGACACCCAAAAATGATCAGGCCCAACTTATGCCAAGTGAATGACAATACCATAGAAATAGATTGAGGAGATTAGAAAAGTAACATATATAAATGGCAAATAGATAAATAAATAAAAGGCACCACAAGCAATAAACACTACAGAGAAGACAACAGATTCATAGAGAACAAATCAAGCAAATCTTAAGGCAAAAAACACCACCAGAGCAGAGTGCCAACTGAAGAATAAAGAAAGCAAATCTGACAAGAAGCTCAGAACAGCCCTCACAGAATAACAGAAAACCACAGTTAATATAGAAATGCATACCTGTGTTAAAAAATGAAGTGAAACGGCAACAAAAGGCACAGAAAATAGGAAACCAAAGTAAAAGTAGAAATAGCTATACAAAAATAAAAATATGGTTGAAATAATGTTCAAAGACCAAATCAATATGTATTAACAAAAAAGCCTACAACTGAGAAAAATGGTGCACGAACAACAAACAATTCAATGCATCAAAAGAATAACGCATATTTCCCAGTGTCTCATCTGAAGGTGTCCTAGTCCTCAACATGAGCCAGAGGACAAATACATCTCTTTGGGAATTCTCCAAAGATGGAGATAACTGGACTCTGGATTTCTCTACAGACACCTCAGACTCAAAATGGTTATAATTCCTGTGAGTTCTAACAGCTTCCTGAGCCTGGGCATTTTTTTCATTTGACTTCTTCTCATCTTTTGATGTATTTCATAGATACAGGGTCTGCATCATTAATCCTGTCTTTTTAATTTGCAGCATGCTCAACTGGTTGGAAGATTCCCAGTCCTCTTCCTTAATGGCTCTGTCCCTGTGTCTCAGGTGTAATTTTCATCCTTCCTCACATATGGTCACCAAAGGAGTCTGCCTGAGACACTTGTGGTGCACTGGGGTCTGCCTTGGTGAATAGAGAAGGTGGTACAGCTTCAGGGAACTCTGGAACCATGGTGGTGCCAATTATGAATAGGAATCAGCAGCCATAGGCAGAAGAGATTTGGCCTTAATGGGATCAATTTCCAGTGTTTGCAAGAGCATGAGTGGTACTTCTGCTCGTCTTTCTCTATTGCCTTTTAGGAGGTGTTAACAGCTGAGAAGGTGAGGGGTTACCAAGGTTATCTCTACCTCCTGAGTGTGACACAGTACCTCTTCTTTGGCAGCTTGGGAATTCTCAAAAGGCATTCCCTGCTACACAATTACTCATACCTGCTCCATCAGGCGATTTCCACAGAGTCAACAGCAGTCCATTCCCAGAATCCCTCTAAATCCCATGTTTCAACTTCCAGATTCCATGCACACTGGCTGAGCTGCATTGGAGTTTGGGCAATATAGGACCATGATACACACTGTGTGACTCTCTCTATATTCAAATTATATTTAATCAGCTGTTTTACCATGTTTCCTTTCAGTCCAAAGTAATTTATCCTTTATTGAAGGTGCTTGTCTCTTTCTGGAAATCTCTTCTCTGCTTCTCCATCTCCCACCTGAGGGATAGGTTTTGTATTGCTTCCTCTTATTCTCATTCTCCCTTGCTAATTCATTTCTACCCAGGTGTGTCTGCTGACCAGGGTCTTCTTCTAGTATTCATCTGATGCTGTGGGAGAACTATTGTCCATGTAATACTATTATTTGTGATCCATTCCTTGACAGATTTGCACTTCACATCTGCCTATGATTCTGTCTTCTTGGAACGTCTCAGTTTTTCCTGGCAAGCTCTATTATTCTTTTTTCCTTGACAGTAAAAGAAGAAACATTAGTTGCCATGAATTAATCTGTTTGATGGGACTTTGCTTATGTATAGATGTAACTGGTACTACTTTGACTTTGAACATGCCATCAAGCATATTGTGTTGTTATTGCTTTTCTTTCCCCCTTGGAAATGCCTCTTAATGAGGAATTGTCATCAGCATGAAGAAATGCAGAACTTTCCACATAAAATATAATAGCATAATTGGGCTCAAAAACTCAGCACTTGAATGTATCTAGCTATTTTTTTAACTTTCTTGACATTTTCCTAGAGTACAGATGTCTGATTTCAGATCTTGAAGTGTAATTCTATTCAGTGAATATCAAAGGTCAGAGACTGCCATGGGCATAATTTAATTCATGTAAAATAAGTCGGTAATTTCATAGGAAATTATCAGTTGGGACTTGACTACTTGAAAAAGAGAGAAAACAGAACAGCAACAATGACAAAAAATAAAGTAACAAAATCAACAAACACAGGAATGTGTAGTTAGTTATTTAATCATAAGAGGTACACATGAATTGATGTTTGTATCATAGAATAACAAGGAGATTGCATGCGATTATCTATATCTGCTTAACTGTCTCTGCTAATACTTGGACACTGTGAATCACACACAAACCAAAAAAAAAAAAAAAAGAAAAAATAATTTTGTAAAATTCTTAGAGATAAGAATACGAGAATACCTTACATGTCTCCTGGGAAACGTGTATACTAGTAAAAGTGCAGCAGTTAGAACTGCAATGGGGAAATGAAGGGATTCAAAATTGGGAAAGGAACAAGTCAAAGCTGTATATTGTTATCCTAATTAAATTCTGTGCAGAGGACACTATGAAAAAATGAAAATCTTGATGAATCTCAAGTTAGAAAAAATTGTATGTGGGAGATACGAATAACGTTAGTTATCCCAATGACAACACCAAAATGACTCAAGAAAAATACTAAGTAAGGCACCTCTTGATGAAAGTATTATCTGTTTCAAGTATAGACATCTTAAATGAGTGTGTCCTACATAAAAAATGAAATTCTCAGTTTCACATATGAAACTAGATGCAGATTTCAGGATGTGAAACATAAAATTCTCTATTATTTACATATACAAATCTGGAGAAAGTTTTTCCAACTTAAAATACAGAATTCTCTTTGCATCATACATAAAAGTATAGATAAAAAATATTCTGATGAATGTGGAATTTTTTATATTAGAATTATGAAAATCTGGATGCAGATTCTTTGACAGGAAATATGGTCAAATGAAACATGGAATTTTTTCATGTTTGTAATTTGAAAATATTTGTGAAGTCTTTCCTTCATGAAATACTGAATACTATCTATTTAACATTTGGAAAACTTGTGTTAATATTCCTACAGGAAATATAGAATTTGCCCACAGATTTCATGCATGAGCTCTGAAATTCTATATATTCCCATCAAGAAAGTTTGAATTAAAGTCTTCAGATATGAGATTTGGAATTCTGTCTCTTTCAAATTTGATAATCTGGGAAGAAATGTTCTCATATGAAATAAGAATTCTCAAATCTTCACATGTGAAACAATTTCCAGATTCATACACATGAAAGATAATTTTCCAAGATTCAGAAATTAAGATCTAAGCTAAACAGCAAACACCAAACAGTTATATTTCATGTATTTCCTGAGTAACATATAGAGTTTTCTGTATTTCTTCGATGAAAATTTGGGTGAAGGTTTCCCTACATGAAATAGGGAATTAATATATTTTACACATTTTAAGCCAAAACCCTTATGATTGTACAGTGCTCTTCAAGAAAATCAGAGATAACAAGGGAAAATTTCATGCAAAGATGGGCACAATAAAGGACAGAAATGGTACAGACGTAATAGAAGCAGAAGCTATTAAGAAGAGGTGGGAAGAATACACAGATGAACTATGCACAAAAGATCTTCATGACCCAGTAAAGCACGATGGTATGATAATTCACCTAGGGCCGGACGTCCTGGAATACGAAGTCTAGTGGGACTTAGGAAGCATAGATACAAACAAAGGTCATGGGGGTGAGAGAATTCAGTTGAGCTCTTTCAAATTGTAAAAGATAATGCTTTGAAAGTGCTGCCCTCCATATACTAGCAAATTTGGGAGACTCAGGTGCGGCCAGAGGACTGGAAAAGATCAGTTTTCATTATAACCACAAACAAAGGCAATCCAAAGACTATCCAAACTACTGGTTAATTGCACACATCTCACACAGTCGCAAAGAAATGATCAAAATTCCCCAAGCTAGGCTTCAACAAAATGCGAATAAATTGTTAACACCCTTTGGGTCCTCTAAAAAAAACAAGAGAACTCTAGGAAAGCATCTACTCCTATTTGACTATGACAAAGACTTTGATTGACACAACAAAATGACACAAGAGAACTATCACATGAAAACTTGGAATATTCTTAAAAACATGGCAATACATGTCTCCAGAGCAATCTTCAGTTCAGTTCAGTTGCTCAGTCCTGTCCGACTCTTTGCGACCCTATGAATTGCAGCACACCAGGTCTCCTTGTCCATTACCAACCCCCGGAGTCCACTCAGACTCACTCCATGAGTGAGCAGTGATGCCATCAAGCCATATCATCCTCTGATGTCCCCTTCCCGTCCTGCCCCCAATCCCTCACAGAATCAGAGTCTTTTCCAATGAGTCAGTTCTTTGCATGAGGTGGCCAAAGTACTGGAGTTTCAGCTTTAGCATCATTCCCTCCAAAGAAATCCCAGGGCTGATCTCCTTCAGAATGGACTGGTTGGATCTCCTTGCAGTCCAAGGCACACTCAAGAGGTGTCGGAGAAAAAGCATCAATCCTTCAGCACTCAGCTTTCTTCACAGTCCAGCTCTCACAGTTATACATGGCCAATGGAAAAACCGTAGCCTTGACTAAATGGAATTTTGTTGACAAAGTACTGTCTCCACTTTTCAATACGCTATCTAGGTTCATAACATTTCTTCCAAGGAATAAGTGTCTTTTGATTACATCCATGTAAATATAATAAATATTTATCGACATGGAAAAATTTCTCAGTAAATAGGAAAGGTAAATTATGATAGTAGAGCAGATTATGGAATGTTTTTGAGTAATGTGTAGAGCATTTGATTGGTTATTACATTTCTTTATTGTTAATTCAGTAAGCACTTAAAATGTGTCATATGCAGGCTCTATGTTTCAGCTGAGGTGAAATATACATAAAGAGGGTAGTCCCAAAACACATTGAAGACCTGATATCTCTGTTCTCCTTCATAGCAGGGCAAAAAGAAATTCCATCCAATCCCAAGATAGAGTGGAGACAAAGTTGTGAGAAGGGGCTTAGCATGACCAAAAATAATTTGTGTGATTGTAGCTTCAGAAGCACGATATAGAGAAAGATAATGAAATTACTAAGGAAAACGTATATCATGTTGTTCCAGAACTTTTTAACCACGCTGATGTGCTGCAGTCACCACCAGGAATTTATTCTGTCTCTGTGGCGACAGATAAGCAACGTCTAAAAATGCATTTGGAATTATATGGTGGAATCTTGGTGTCAGGAAATAAAGAGGGTCCTTAAGGACGGCAGAGCAAAAACGACCCTATAGAATACCACTTGTAAAGTACATATCTTGTGCTGACCATGGGCCAGCCACTGATTATGTCATGTTATCTTTGTGATCACAGTGATGGCATAATTGTGATCAAGATTTTGGACATGCTACAATATCTATATTTTCAAGGACAGAATGAATTTCTATAATGAAAGCAATTGCTGTCTAACCTTTTAAGACTCTACCAGTAACTAATAGAATATAATACGTGAATGCACTAAAGTTCATACTGTGTATTTTCATTTTTCTAACTTTATTTGCATCTCTTCCTTCACCCATACCATCCTAATTTAGGCACCCCTTCATTTCATCAGGGATGATTTCAGAAATCACTTTACATCCATTACCTCTTTTCCCTTCATTCTCATTTTCTTGCTTACAAATATTATATCAGATGTCATTTAGCTAGGATGCATAATGAATGTTTTCTTTAACTGACGAGTTTATAAAACCATGCAGTAAAATAGCCAACCATTGAACTAAAGCCTCATTTTACTCTTCCTTGTTTGAAAATTTAAAAAAAAAATGAAACTATGAAGATGAACATGGAAATTTATTGTTCAAATACAAGAATTGTAGCTATTTGTTGACATCTCCAAATGGAAATTTCAATCTCCTTTAGGCTTCATAATCTGACACGTATTGATAGGTCAGTTTTCATTAGGATGGTTTTCACATATTGATGATTATTGATGAGTTTACTTGAAAGAGAGGAGGCAGATGTATAAGTGATTATTAGCACTGAGAACCATGAGTTGCCTTTCTCTTTCAGGTTAGGCAATGGACTGCCATGGGCTGACATATCACTATGCCTGACTGGAAATGTAGAAGGTTCCACCATCAGTCCAGAATAACTGCTCTGTAATGGAAATACAATGTGGTTCTGAGAAATAGATATTGTTGTAGTAGCAAAGTCCTCAACGTGGCTGTTTACTTGAGTGTAGCTGCTATGTGAGTGCCAATTAAAAATGCTCAACTTTTTTAAAACAGCAGGTTGAACTACCACAATTTGGTCTGTCTGTCTAATTGATATTATTGATGGGGTAGGTAAGTCACATGGAGATAGGGCACTTGTATTAGCGACTATCTGGCTGGTATGAGGCTTTTGTATGAAAGGCACACTTAAACTTGTGGAGGCTGAAAGTGCACTCTCCCCACTCGTTTCTGGAAGAAATTCAGACTTATGATCATCTTTTTTTTTTTTTTTTTGACACTTGCTTTAACATGCTTCTTGTTATCTTGAACTAATTAAGATACTGGACACACATTGTTAATCCCAACTCTTCTTTACATTCTTACTAAAAGTTAGGGATGGTCTCTTTTGAAATTTGGATTATAGTAGGTCTGTAACTAAAATCAAGGGATTAAATTATTTAGTTTCTTTATAAACCAAGGTAAAACTGAAAAACAAAGCTAAGTAATAAAAATGTATACCTTTAATGAAACCAATTGAAAAACATCAAAGAAAACACCTCCGTTAGTAGTTTTTGTTTTTTTTTTTTTAAACTGGTCCAACAGGTAACATATTAGAAAGAATATGCCCATCAACTAAAAATATGTTTTATATGTACAGTAGATACCACTTAAGTAGCTTCAGGACTTGTATCTGGTTTAAACTTCTAGGAAAGTTTGTTAAACATCCAATATTCTAAACTCCAGCTGTTCTCAACTTCAAAAAATAAAACTTTTTCAACAATTTGTTATCTCAAGTTTAAATTCCATTTAAGCTACATATGTGAACATACTTTCTAGGTCACATGATTTAATCTTACATATTGCCAACAAGCGAAAATGTTGGAATACCTTGCTTGAAAGAGAGATGTTGTTTTCTTCTTCCAGAAAGAAAGGTAGTGAAGGAGATTTTTGAAAGGATTGTCGCTTTTTACTAAATCCATAAAGGTTAAGCTGTTGAATTAAACTTTTCATGCTCTTGGTTTCAAATATTCTGAAAGGTACCTTTCTTTCCAAGACTTCTTTCTTAAAGAGTTCTTCATTGATCACTATATATGTTCCTGTCTCCTCCTACCACATAGGTTGAAACTGATCACTTTCAACTATATTGCAAAGTTTTTGTGGAAATGTGAATATAAGAATATAATTCACCTCATCTATATTAGAGACAGAATATGTGTAGTGTGTCCTTTTGATCATAAGGTCCTCAGACAAAGCCTGAAAAGCATATTCTCAAAAAGATTTCAAAACCGAGTCCCCAGTAAGTGTATAATCATACAAAGCAGATCTAATGGAGGTTTCTGAAACAATGGATTCATCTTTACGAGGCCCACCTTGAATTTCTGAAGAAATATGTGCCATCTCAGAGAAATCTTTCTTCAGATACTTTTCTCATTTGTCTGATTTTACACACTGTAACTTTAAATGTTGCTTGGCTGGCCTACACAGAGAAACTCTCAGGACCATCATAGAGGTCCTCCAAGTTAAAAAGCTGTGACATCAAAAAATCACTGGTCTCCTAGCAATTGAAGGTTAGCTCTGACATCACAAAGTCACTGGTCTCCTAGCAATTGAAGGGTAATGTTCAACCAGTGTTTACTTAAGCATCAACTTAAAATACACTGCTTACAGAAATAGTAACCAAAACCAGAAGCATGCAAAATCTCTTTCCTAAAGAATTTTTACACAGAAAAATCACATCAATAAATCTGCTTGGTTTCTGAAATAAAAGTGATTTATAATCCTTCTATACACACATCCTTCTTAATCTTCAATACTCTTACCTAAGCAAACTTGGTCTACTGGCTTCTGTGGGAAAAAAAAAAAAAAAAAACAAATATATATATATATATATATATATATATATATATATATAATATATTTGTTTTCCACTGAAACAGTGGGTTTCAGTGGGAAAAAAAAAAAAAAAAAGTGTTTATTCTAGGACCGAGCAAGGTGTCTTAGTGGCTGGTGCTTCAAAGACCAAAATGCCCAGATACTTTCAGGGGAAGGCTTTTAATGACAGAGTGAGGGTGGGACATTGGGTCTGTGATCAATATTGGGACATTCTACTAATGGCCTGTTACTGAAGATATTGGGAGTCCACATCATCGACCGTCTAGTTCCAACTATGTAGTTAAATTTCAATCTGGTTGGGGTTTTAGCATCTCTAAAACTGTTCACAGGATATTGCTCAGAATGTTATCGATGACCTTTGAGGAGGAACTAAAGACCCTTGCATTTGCTTAATGGCTAAATCATTACTATTTTCTATCCCTTGATTATTTTCCTTAGTTTCTGTCTTTTATAGCTTTTCTGATTATAATTACTTTTGAACACAAGGAGGTCTACAATCTCCTATCTCTCTTTCTCTTGGTTTTCATACTTTTCAATCTTAAGAAGGGACTGCTTAGTACAAGAAAGGAAATAAAGTGTTGGACTTAGAGCTCAATCATAAATGTGACAGAGAATCTCAGTTGCAGATTCAATTTCTTTTTCAGGTTTCTGAGCTCTTGGAGTGTTTGAGTCAACAACAACTTTGGCTCTTTCTTGTTGAGATGGAGTATGGAGTTGGAAATAATTTTGAAATTTAAGCTTGGTATCAATATTTTCTGTTATGAAAACATATCTCTCTACTATATATATAATATATATTATATATATAGTATATCTATACATATATCTGCATCTTTATCATTAAACTGGGCAAACATTTGAAAATTGGTAAATATTTATTAAAAGGAGAGAGATGAGTTATATGAAAGAGTCCTCATATTTTACATGCAACCAAGAAAATATATTTTGAAGTATTTCCACTTACATATATTCAACAAACGAGTAGACTTTTGAATCATCCTACATTTGGGTTTTAATTTTTTTCCATTTCTATTATACCTAACAATTAGAAATTATTGCACATTTTTTACACACACACTCATGCGTAGACAGGTGTGTATACATATATATGTAAAATATAATTTTAGGCAACTTTATTCAGGTGAACAAACTCATTGCTAGCTCCCAAGATCTTAAATGAACTATTTGGGAAGCCCTACATTATTTGACAACTTTCTGGCTGAATCATTCAGATCCTGTGGCTGAAAAGTTCTCCCTTAATCTAGCTTATCTTCCACTCTTCTTTCTGTAATAAGAAGTAGGGCTCATACTTATGAGGATACCGTGAACCCATAAAATTGCACCTCTCATTTACTTAGAGATATTGTTTAAAAAACGGTGTTGTTCTCCTCTCATTGGACCCCCGCAGTTTTATTTTATTTATTTATTATAAAAGTTTATTTATTTTAATAGGAGTCTAATTTCTTTACAATATTGTATTGGTTTCCTTACATAAACATGAATCCACCATGGGTGGACAAGTGTTCCCCATCCAGAAGCCCCCTGCAGGCTACCTCCTCATTCCATCCCTCCTGGTTATTCCAGTGCACCGGCCCTGAGGATATTGTATCATGCATCAAACCTGGTCTGGTGATTCATTTGACGAATAATATTATACATCTTTCAATGACATTATTCCAAAACATCCCACCCCCGTCTTCTCTCACAAAGTCCAAAAGATGCTTCTATACATCTGTGTCTCTTTTGCTGTCTTGCATACAGGGTTATCATTACCATCTTTCTAAATTCCACATATATGCGTTAGTTTACTCTATTGGTATTCTTCTTTCTGGTTAATTTCACTCTGTCCACCCTTATGGCAAAAAGAGAAGAGGATTTGAAAAGCCTCTTGATGAAAGTGAAAGAGGAGAGTGAAAAAGTCGGCTTAAACTCAACATTCAGAAAACTAAGATAATGGCATCGGGTCCCAACACTTCATGTGAGATAGATGGGGAAACAATAGAAACAGTGTCAGACTTTATTTTTTTTTTTGGCCTCCAAAATCACTGCAGATGGTGACTGCAGCCATGAAATTAAAAGATGCTTATTCCTTGGAAGAAAAGTTATGACCAACCTAGAAATCGTATTCAAAAGCAGAGACATTACTTTGCCAACTAAGGTCTGTCTACTTAAGGGTATGGTTTTTCCAGTGGTCATGTATGGATGTGAGAGTTGGACTGTGAAGAAGGCTGAGCACCAAAGAATTGATGCTTTTGAATTGTGGTATTCAGAATCCTTTGGACTGCAAGGAGATCCAACCAGTCCATTCTAAAAGAGATCAGCCCTGGGATTTCTTTGGAAGGAATGATGCCAAAGCTGAAACTCCAGTACTTTGGCCCCCTTATGCAAAGAATTGACTCATTGGAAAAGACTCTGATGCTGGGAGGGATTAAGGGCAGGAGAAGAAGGGGACAACCGAGGATGAGATGGCTGGTTGGCAAAGCTGACTCGATGGACGTGAGTCTGAGTGAATTCTGGGAGTTGGTGATGGACAGGGAGGCCTGGTGTGCTGTGATTCATGGGGTCCCAAAGAGTCGGACATGACTGAGTGACTGAACTGAACTAAACTTTACTCTTTATAATAGGCTTTTGTTTCATTCACTTCATTAGAAGTGATTAAAATGTATTCTTTTTAATGGCTGAGTAATACTTCATTGTGTATATGTACCACAGCTTTCTTATCCATTCGTCTGCTGATGGACATCTAGGTTGCTTCCATGTCCTGGCTATTAGAAACAGTGCTGAGATGAACATTGGGGTAAACATGTCTCTTTCAATTCTGTCTTCCTCAGTTTGTATGGCCAGCAGTGTGACTGCTGGGTTGTATGGCAATTCTATTTACAGTTTGTTTTGTTTGTTTGTTTGTTTGTTTTTATGTTTTGTTTTGTATTGTTTGTTTGTTTTGCTTTCTTTAAGGAATCTCCACAGTGTCTCCATAGTGGCTGTACTAGTTTGCATTCCCACCAACATTGTAAGAGGGTCCTTTTTCCTTCACACCCTCTCCAGCATTTATTGCTTATAAACTTTTGAATAGCAGCCATTCTGACTGGCATGAAATGGTACCTCATTGTAGTTTTGATTTGCATTTCTCTGATAATGAATCCTGTTGAGCATCTTTTCATGTGTTTGTTAGCCATCTCTAAGTTGTCTTTGGAGAAATGTCTGTTTAGTCCTTTGCTTCATTTTTTTTTATTGGGTTGGGTATTTTCATGGAATTGAGCTTCGGGTGTTGCTTGTATACTGCTGAGATTAATTATTTGTCTGTTGCTTCAGTTCAGTTCAGTTCAGTCATTCAGTCGTGTGTGATTCGTTGAGACCCCATAAATTGCAGGACACCAGGATCCCCTGTCTGTCACCAACTCCCAGAGTTTAAGCAAACTCACGTCCATTGAGTCGGTGATGCCATCAAGCCATCTCATTGCCTGTCATCCCGTTCTCCTCCTGCCTCCAATCCCTTCCAGCATCAAAGTTTTTCCAGTGAGTCAACTCTTCACATGAGGTGGCCAAAGTACTGGGGCTTCAGCTTTAGCATCATTTCTTCCAAAGAACTAATCTTCTTTAGAATGGACTGGTTGGATCTCCTAGCAGTCCAAGGGACTCTCAAGAGTCTTTTCCAACACTGCAGTTCAAAAGCATCAATTCTTTGGTGTTCAGCTTTCTCCACAGTCCAGCTCTCATATCCATACATGACTATTGGCAAAACCATAGCCTTGACTAGATGGAACATTATTCGCAAAATAATGTCTCTGGTTTTGAATATGCTTTCTAGGTTGGTCATAACTTTTCTTCCAAAGAGTAAGCGTCTTTTAATTTCATGGCTGCAGTCACCATCTGCAGTGATTTTGGAGCCCAAAAAGTAAAGTCTGACACTGTTTCCACTGTTTCCCCATCTATTTGCCATGAAGTGATGGGACCAGATGCCATAATATTAGTTTTCTGAATGTTGAGCTTAAAACCAACATTTTCACTCTCCACTTTCAATTTCATCAAGAGGCTTTTTAGTTCATCTCCCCTTTTGCCAGAAGGGTGACATCATCTGTATATCTGAGGTTATTGCTATTTCTCCCAGCATATTCATTCCAACTTGTGTTTCTTCCAGTCCAGCGTTTCTCATGATGTACTCTGCATATAAGTTAAACAAGCAGGATAACAATATACAGCCTTGACACACTCCTTTTCCTATTTGGAACCAGTCTGTTGTTCCATGTCGAGGTCTCACTGTTGCTTCCTTGGTTTCTCAAGTGGCAGGTCAACATCTGGAAGTTCACAGTTCAAGTATTACTGAAGCCTTGCTTGGAGATTTTTGAGCATTACTTTACTAGCATGTGATATGAGTGCAATTGTGTGATGATTTGAGCATTCTTTGGCACTGTCTTTCTTTGGGATTGGAATGAAAACTGACTTTTTCCAGTCCTTTGGCCACTTCTGAGTTTTCCACATTTGCTTGCATATTGAGTGCAGCACTTACACAGCATCATTAAAAGGGGGCAAAAGCCCTAAACAGACGTTTCTTTAAAGAAGACATACAGATGGCTAACAAATACATGAAATGTGCTTAACATAATTCATTATTAGAGAAGAGAAATTAAAATTTAATGTGTAGTCATATCACACTGTTCAGAGTGGCCATCACCAGTAATTCTACAAGCATGAAATCTTGGAGAGGGTGTGGAGAAAAGTTAACCCTAATACACTGTTGGTGGTGATACAAACTGGTACAACCTGTATGCAGAACAGTTCGGAGGTTTCTTGAGAAATTTGGACTAGAACTGTCATATGATCCAGCAACCCCAGTTCTTGGCATATACCCAGAGGGAGTTAGAATTGAAAAAGGCACATGTACCCCAAAGTTCGTTGCAATTCTCTTTTCAAAGCTATGACATTGAAGGAATCTAGATACACATCAGCATATGAAAATATAAGGAAGTTGTGGTATATATCCAAATGGAATATTACTCAGCTACAGAAAGACATATATTTGCGTCACTTTTAATAAGGCAGTTCAACCTGCAGCCGATTATTCAGAGCGAAAAGAAGTTAGAAAGAGAGAGGCAAATTTTGTTTATTAATGCATATAAATGGAATTTAGGAAATTAGTAACAATGATCCTACTTGGAGGCTAGTAAATAAGATCCACGTATAAAGAACAGACTCTGAGACTCAATGGGTGAGTCCAAGGGTGGGATGATTTAAGAAAATAGCATTGAAACTAGTACATTGCCATATATAAAAGAGATGGCCAAAGAAAGTTCAATGCATGAAAGATGCGACCAACTCTTGGGCTCTGGAAGAACCCAGAAGCATGGGGTAACAAGGGAGGTTTGAGTTGTGTTCAGGATAGGGGAACGCATGTATCCATGTGGCTGATTCATGTTGATGTATATGTCAAAAACCATCACAGTAATACACAGTAATTCTATTCCAATTAAAATAAATCATTTTTAAAAGAAATATTAAGAAATTTTAAAAAATGCATTCAGGAATAGCACGTACATGCTCCAGAATACAACATCAATAGTTGTTTCATAATTATCCAAGAAAGTGGACTTTGGAGGAGCAGAACCTATGTGATGATATAGAAGCTGAAAGTCAAAGAAGATAAGCTTGAGATTGCAACTATGTAGTTGAAGCTTAACCTCAGTATCATAGTCTAAGTAGTGGAAGATGCGTGTGGCAGAATGCAAGCTTAGTAGTCCGGCATGCCTACTCTGTAGCATAGGCTCAGTAGGAGTAAATGCATACACTTGAGCATCCTTTCAGGAGTGACTGTACATGTGTTTCAGATTGAGGATAAATAGGTGCAGCAAAAGTGCTCTAAAATGCTGGACAAATAGTTATAAGAAGGAAGGTTCAGAGTGGAAGCTCAGTATTTGTGGGACTAATGCTACAGACCTAGAGTTAAATTGAAGAAGGTAGGGAAGACCACTAGATTATTCAGATATGACGTTAATCAGATCCCTTATGATTATTCAGTGGGTGTGACAAAAGATTTGAGGGATTCAATATGAGAGAGTGCCTGAAGAACAATATGAAGGTTCATGAAATTGTACAGGAGGCAGTGATCAAGACCATCCCCAAGAAAATGAATGAAAAAAAGCAAAATAGTTGTTTGAGGAGACCTTACAAAGAGTTAAGAAAAGAAGAGAAGCAAAAGGAAAGGAGAAAAGGAAAGATATGCCTATATGAATGCAGTGTACCAAAGAATAGCAAAGAGAGTTAAGAAAGCCTTCCTCAGTGATATATGCAAAGATATAGAGTAAAACAATAGAATGGGAAAGATTAGAGATCTCTTCAAGAAAATTGCAACTTTCACTCAATTTATAAAATATCACAATAGCGTTAGGCTGGTTGCTTTATACTAATCAGACCAACCTACTCAACCTGCCATGTATTCATGTGTGCCTAAACAATTACTGAACTTTCACTCTAACTTTACTTTGGACCACAAACTGAGCAGCAGTCCTGTAGACAGAGTGCATTTAAACACTGCTGAACATTGCGTAATACCTTCTACTGAAGCTTTCCAAACTGCATCCCAGCTCTGCTGAAGAGCATGATCAGTTCACATAGCCACAGCTAAACGAACGTGCAACTGGTGATACAGATCTCATGTCTACAGATGCCACACATTTTTTTATGGTTTGCACTACCTAAAAGTTTACTCAGAACACACCGAAGACACCTCATTATTAGATCCAACTGTGTACACTACTACCTTGAAATCTGAAGCCATTAAGTCACTTCCTGCCTAATTGCTGCAACAATTACCCAGCCGACATTTTATACCAGCATTATGCCTCCTAGTCATCCAGCACTCTAGACTTGCAAAGCTTGAGTAGTACCTGTGTAACATCTATGATGATGCTGCCACAACAGAACCTGGTGTATTACTTTCACATTTCCTGCCCTCAATTATCATGTATCATAATACACAGATGCCACAAACCCTTGCGCTTCCACTGTGAGACTTGTTTCCCACTACTTAGCTGGTTGGCCCAGAGGAAGTGTATCACATTTTTCTGAATTTGATCTCTGCGATATGTAGCCAAAAATAGAAAACCCACCTTTCAAAGCAGAACCAGTTCCTCTTGCACAGCTGCACTCTTGCAGAGGCACTGCCAACTCCTGAGACAAACCCTCTGAAGCACTATGCAGAGCAGGCACTGCATCTGCCCTGCAGCTTCAGCCTCACCACGCCTTCTCAACCAGCGAAAACACAACTTTTAGCGCATACCCTGCTAATACAGACCCATGATCTAAGACAGCATGCTTCAAATACTAACCTTTCTTTATGAGATAACACCTACTCATCTCCTAGACTGTGCTTTTTTAGATGTCTCCCCACCACTACTTAGACTGTCTCTAGAGCGTTGACATAATAGTAATCACTTTGGCACCTGCATGCATTACCTACTCCCTCTCACCTCTACCTCAAAGCTACTGAACCGCCTTACTTGCAATCTGGAGCACACTGCATGCCACTATGTGCTTCCACTTTAGAGCCAGCTTCTAAGCCCATCCATTGCCACTGGCAACTGCATCCACCATGCTAATGCACATAGACCACAGTTCCATTGCCACGATTGAGCAATGCTACTCACCCCAATATTCATAAAACGCTCAGTGTTCATTAGCAGCGCATACCTCTTTCCACAAAACTGAACTTGCGAGAAAATTCACACAACCACTATCTTGCCTAGAATTAGCAACACCATAAATAATTTTCTTAACAATTTAACAATATGTCTGGCGAACACTAAACATGCTTTAATCACTGCTGCTAAAATCACTCGAACCTTCTCCTCAAGCTAGTATATCTGAACTCACATTTTATAGCACACCTACTTTACCACTGTCATCTGCTGCTCTAAAACTCTCATGACACGATAGAGAACCAAGATGTGGAGCTTTATTATGTGATACATATCTCCATGATACATCAGCATTACACCTTCAAGGGCACAGAAAGTAATCAGAAACATTAACTTAAATTAGTCATGAGTAACCTCACAAGTGGAAAAAGAATATATTAGAAACACCCAAAACTACAGTAGATGCAAAAACGGGGCGAAAAAACAGAGTGTTAGTACGACTGATTACCCTGAGTGATGACAACTAAGCAGGGATCCAATCCCACACATGGGCCAATTAGTCTAATCATTACAATAAACATATTAAAGCTGAAGCCTAAAATGCCAATTTAATACCTAAAACATTTAAATCTGGCGAAAACCTAGCATGCAATTAGAATCGTAGAGTACTTGCTGCTGCGTTACATACTCCAGACATCATATGTAATCCCCTGAAAGCTGGCAGCTGGATTTTAACGGATTCTGGGGCAATTCCTTGGAGAGCTGCTTTACTGGCCGAAGAGGACAACAGTGGAGGGAGGAGACCGCTGGTTAGAGTAAATATGCCTGTGGAGAAAGCAGGCAGCCATGAAGCAACGCAATATCACTTGAATCACATGCTAGGCGTGGACCAATCACCAGAGCCTCTCTCTCCCCATATGCTCAGCATCAGCAGTTACTAAATAGTGAGATGAAACCATCAAATGCCTGCAACACACTGAAATCAGAGCAGAACACCACCCAGGTCCTCCTTTTAAGTAACCTGAAGCGCCAAACTATAGTAAGAACCGCCACTCAGGATCTTCCTTTTACGTGCCCAGATGCAACTGATCGTACAGATGTAGACGCTCCACCAGGGACGTCTTTCTATGTGGCAGACACATGAACGAACAGAGAAGACCGCAGCAAGGAAGGCTTTCTATAGGCTTAATGGTGAACTAGGGGGAAAGACGGCCAAAGAGGCCTTCTGATCACCCAGCTACAAGTACTCAAAATTAAAAAAAAAAAAAAAAGCAGAGACTCTCATAGGGCCACAAACTCCAGATGTGTAGTCAGACTCGTGTCTGCACCCTGGCACACTGACACCAACCAGGCCTGCAAAGCTAAGCACGTGCTCCACCTCCACAGTAACCGTCTCACTGGAGAAAAGCCGCCACTGGTATAGAAAAAAAAAAAATCTTGCAACTATTTGGCCATAGGATTGCTTCATCGCTGTCTAACTCCTTTGTGAGACACATTTCCACACTACAGAGAATAAGCTCTAAAATGCATATACTGAACAGCTATCTTTTCCCTGTTTTGTTTGCCACTGAGCTGCAGTTTTCCAAATTAGCTGCGCATATTGAGTTCCAGCACTTTTACACACTATCTTTTAGGATTTGAAATCACTCAAACTGGATTCCATATCATTCCACTAGCTTTTTTGTATTGGTGCTTCCTAAGGCCCCACTTACTTCCCATTCCAGCATATCTGGCTCTAGCTGAGACCATCACATCATCATGATTATTGCATCATGAAGAATCACTTGTCTGTATGGTTCTTCAATCTATTCTGTAATAAGCTTCTGCTCACCTTTTCATTATATATTTTGCTTCTGCTAGTATAAAAATTCCTGTCCTTTATTGATGTCCATTTTATCATGAAATGTCCTTGGTATCTCT